>NC_056732.1:344977872-345010372 GCF_019279795.1 Protopterus annectens
ACATTAATTGTAATTTTTTATGTATTCCACACTTTCTAATGTATTTTACAAATACATATATATATATATATATATATATATATATATATATATATATACATTTGTTTAGTAAATATTTAGTATTTTTTAGATTATTTTTTAGATTATCATAGTTATTTATTAGAAAGGGTCACCTATTTGAGTAAGAGTATTGATGTATTTGAGTTTCTCATCTGCCTTTTATAAAAAGTATTTTAAATATGTATGGCTTTTATATTAGCATTAGTAAGGTTATTATGGTTTTAATGGAGAAGTTGTATGGAATTGATTAAATATGTTAATAAATTATTCAATTAAACATTTAGGGGAGGGTATATAAGCTTCCTTAACTGATGAATTTGTTTGTACATCTGAAGAAGTCAGTGGATGAAAATGCTGTGGATTTTGGTTGGCATTTATGCAATAAATCTGTTTGTGGCTGCTATATCTTTGCACAGTGATTATTTTGGCACCTCCTATTGGTACCTTTTTGTGACTGATACTTGTTTCCTGGTTAAGGTACCTGATCTTTTTTTGCTTTTTGGTTTTCATTCTATAGCTATGTCAAGAATCTCAATGGCAACACCCAGATCTGCTCTGAGTTACAGCACAACGTCATGAAAATTACAGAACCGACTGATATTGCCAACATCCTGGCAGATATGTTCAGTGCTAACTTTACTCCCCTCTCACCCCCTAAAGGGCCCATATGAGTACAGGAAGAATGCAGAGTCCCTGTAATCACAACTACTCAGGTAAAAACTGCACTCTCTAAAGCCAAAAACACAACATCCCAGGCTGCGTTTTACACGAACTTCAGAAAGAACCGGCTCCCCACCTAAGCACCATGTTCAATCATAGTCTCACATCAGGCTTTGTGCCCACTGAATGGTGCACAGCAACAGTTATCCCACTCCACAAAGGGGGAGCCACCACTGATCCCAGGAACTATAATCATATTAGCCTGACAAGCCTGGTCTGTAAGGCCATGGAATGTATCATCATGGAACTCATAAACAAAGACATTGGTAACTTCCAAACTCTGGACCCCACCCAGTTCGGGTTCGTGAAAGGCAGATTATGCCTCCTGAACCTGATCGACTTCTTTGAAGCAGTCACCAAAGCTGTAGATGAGGGTAAAGTGGTTCACACAGCCTATCTTGACTTCGCCAAGGCTTTCAACACCTTCCCCCATTCTGGAATTATAGCTAAACTCACTAAACTAGGTATAAATCCCTATGTCACAAGATGGGTTGCCAATTGGCTCACTGACAGAACCCACACTGTAAAAGTTGCAGACTCCAAATCTGACTTCAAACCAGTGACAAGTGGAATACCACAGGGTCCAGTCCTGGGACCTCTCCTGTTTGGTATCTACTTCTCTGAAGTACAGGCTATCACAGAAGGCCTTTGGCTAACGAAGTTTGCAGATGGTTGAGTCCCCAAATTATGTTGACATCCTACAGAAGGGCCTCACTGAGACAGATGCCTGGTGTCAGAGCCATGGCCTCAAGCTCAATGCCAAAAAGTGCATTGTCATCTCCTTTGGTAAAAACTCTGTACTGATGAACTACCACATTGGCGGCAGTCTACTTAACACCAAATGTGTGATAAGAGACCTGGGGACCCAGGTGGACAGTAGTCTCTCCTTTCATAATCACATTGCCACAGTAGTCAGGAAATCCCTCTACGTGGCACACCTCATCACAAAAGGATTCTCATCTAGGAAAAAAGAGGTCATTGTTCCCCTGTACTCGACACTCATTAGACCCATTATAAAGTACAATGCCCTTTTTGGAATGTACCTCACAAGACACCTGCAGCAGCTGAAAAGGCCACAGAAGTACCTCACAAAGAGGATTACTGGCCTCAAACAGATGCCCTACACTGACCATCTCAAAAAACTCCAGCTTTACTCTGTAGCATATTGCCTACTCCGAGGTGATCTCTGCCTAACATATAAAGCTATGTCAAACCCAGAGCTGTTGGACATGCTACACCTAAAGAAATCCCAGTCCCTCCAAGCTACACACTCTAGGGACCTAAACCTTGTCACCATAATAAACAGGGCAGGGTGGAGGGATAGATTCCTGTCCCAGAGACTTCCCATACTCTGGTACAGACTACCTATCTATGTCAAGCAAAGTTCCTCATTATCACTCTTTAAGAAAAATCTTGATAAGTACATGGGAAATAGGAAATACACCCCGGGGATCACTTTGGTGGCTCTGCTCGACAGGGGCACAGGAAAATAACTTTCTTGGGTGGCGTATGCCAGGGAACCTTGTTGGCTAGACTTACTTAGGCCCTTGGGCCGATAGCCTAGTACCTACCTATGAACCTATGAACCTATGGAGAATTTTTTGCTGTGAGGCGAGATACAATGTCCTGTCTACCCATTTTAGTGGTGGTAAAAATATTCCTTCCAATTATACCTCTCATTTCCTTTGCTCAATAATTTTTGGCAAAGCTAAAAATAATTGGGGTGGGAAGGCAAAAGGTCCAAAATCAGGAGCATGTTTTAAAGATCACTCTAATTCACTTAAAAATTAAATAGAACAAGAGGTTTTGGATCAATCTGTATTTTCTGGACAATAAGAAGTATGAAGATGCAATGTTTGGCATTATTGATGGGCTATAATCCTTGGTGATTTACAAAAGAAAATAAAAAAAATGTTAGTAGTTTCAGGTCAAAAATAAGGGGCAAAATCAGGAAAATTCTGCAATATCATGAACAGGGGTGCTTCATATGGAAATATATGCAAGAAAATATTTAATTATCTTTTCCATCACAGCATCTCATTTTCTGTTTTTCATTTCCATTGCATTAAAAATATGAATTCATTTGGCAAAAATACTAAAGACATAAATTTACAAGTCAGGTAAATTTACCAGATATTTCTTTTTTATCTCTCGATGAAAGGTATATGAACACTGGTGAATGGTTAGGAAGTCATGATGGCTGGGAACATTCCCGACTGTTAAATAGCCTGGTATCTCAACCTCTACAAAAGAAAAAAAAATAATTCCTTCATTCTGTAAGGTACAGAACTTCTCTTCAACATAATCTTCTTACCCCTTTCACATGATAGCTAACTGTTTAATTATTACTAAGGCTGCTCCTTTGTTTTTCACTGACTTCCATACCTTTATCAAAATATTTCAGCAAATCACTCTGACATTACTAATATAACCAAGTTATTAAATTGCTATTTTGTCAGTTGTTTAGCCTGTTGATTACCTGATATTTTTAAATTTGCTATACTGTACTGTTCAGGTGAGCCATTACAAATGAACTATAGTTTGAAAACTAATGACAAAAAAAAAAAAAAAAATAAGACTGATATGTTTTGTTGTGTCCAGCTTGTCAAATGATGGTGCATCAAGGCCGACCTGTTGTATTACCATTTGGAGGAGATTGTTATATCCTTTTCATGAGTTCTGGCAACTTCAGAATTGGTTATTATAGAAAAAATTTGACCAGCTGTGGTGTTGTGAAGCCTATCACAGCAGGAGGGCGGCCTCCTCACCCCTGGGCACCACTGGAAAGTCTGTAATTTCCCTGTAACACCCACCCTGGTGAGCTTTATTGTACTTTGAAAATGGGCTATCTGTTAAACTGCTTGCATCTGTTTTATCAGCATGTATATGTATATGTGTGTGTGTAAATATATATATATATATATATATATATATATATATATATATATATATATATATATATTGTATTGTTTATATAGAATACTTCCTCTGCCTAATATTTCGGAGTTGGTATGGAATATGTAATTGTTATTAGAGCATGTTATATAAGTAATGGCATACACACAGATGCAGAGAGACAGACACAGTCTCTCACGCATTTCTGAGAGTACAGTCCTTCAGATGTCAAGGAAATATGATACTCCGAAGATATGTATTTTAGGATAATTAGGTTCTGATGAACTATGATTCAACATGCAGGCAGTGATCCAATGACTGGACTTAACAAAAGAACAGTTGTGTAAGAACTTACCATAACCTTAAATGTTCTCTCTTCCATGTTGCAGTATTCATCACAATAGGGAGGTTGCTGCCTGCAGCACCAGACATCTGTCCAGTATACCAAAGTCTTTGGAGCAGGGGGGTACGTTTGACATCTCCGGTCAGAGTCATAAACTGATGTAGGATATAAAAGTGACGTCTGCATATACCCCTTCAGAATGAACTGCTGCATACAGTAGTACCCCTGAAGGTGAAATATAAGCTAAAAAAGGAAGTTCCTTCAGAATGACATGAGGGCCAGACTATAGGGTATTTTACCACCTGTGTCTGCTGCTGGGGATAAATAGCTGTAGGTCTGTGGTCCCACAGGTAGTTAGCAAGAAAAGGCAGGTAAGGAAGGTGAAGCAAGAGGGGGTAGGAAGGTAGGGTCTGAATACTGCAACATGGAAGAGAAGGACATCTAAGGTTACGGAAGTTCTTACACAACTGTTCTATGCCCTTCTATTCTCATGTTGCAGTATTCAGCACAATAGGGAGAGTACCAAAGCTTTTACGTATGAGCCTGGTAGGAGGCATGAGGTCCCTGGTCGATGAGGCCTTGTAAGATAGATCTAGCAAAACCTGCTCTAGCCCTTGAGGCTAAATCTAGTTTGTAGCATTTAGTAAAGGTATGAACTGCAGCCCAGATAGCTGCTTCTAGGATGGAGGCATAATCTACCCCCATAAAAAAAGGCAGCTGAGGAGGCAGCTGCTCTAATGGAGTGAGCTTTGACATTGCCAGATAAACTCTTCCCATGAATAGAATAGCATGTAGAAATGGTCTTTGAGATCCATGAAGAGATGGTCTGTTTGGAGACTGGTTTCCCTAAAGCCCTAGGGAGAAAGGAAATGAACAGTTGGCCAACTTTTCTGATAGGTCTGGATTTATCTAAGTAGTACCTAAGTTGTCTGTGGGCATCTAATGAAAGGAGTTTTCTTTCTGAGGAATTCTGAGGTTGCGGATAGAAAACAGGTAGGGTAATGGTCTGATTGAGAGAGAGCTCATTAACCACCTTGGTCATGAAGGAAGGATTAGTCCTTAGAGAGATTCTGTCCTTATGGAAAAGGAGGTAAGGAGGGGTGGCCATCAAGGCCTGAATTTCAGATACCCTCCTGACGGATGTGAGGGCCACTAGCAGAACTGTTTTCCATGTGCATAGTTTCAGGGATGCTGAGTGTGCTGGTTCAAAAGGTGGCAAGGTTAGTTTTTCAAGTACAAAATTTAAGTCCCAGGTGTTGGTACAGGTTTGCGGTGGAGTCTGATATGGAGTACCCCTTTCTGGTATAGCTTTACCTCCAATCTTGACGCTAAAGGAGGGGGGGGTCAAAGGCAGAAATGCAGAAATGGCAGACAAATGGACCTTTGAAGAATATGTTAGTCCTGAAGAAAGGAGCTCACACAAGTAAGAAAGGACCATGGGTATAGGAATGTTTAGACGGTCCTGTTTTTTCTTTTGACACCACCTGGAGAATCTTTTCCATTTTGACACATACTTTCTCCTGGTACTAGGCTTTCTAGCCTCCTGCAGAACATTAAGTACATCCTCTGAGTATAGGTGTCTGAAGGGGATTAGAATCCTATCACCCATAAGGTCAATCTGAGATTGGTCACCTGAGGGTGGACTAGGGATTTCCTGTCCTGTGTGAGTAGGTCTAACCGGTGGGGGTAACCTGTAGCGATTGCCTTTGGCTAAAAGGTAGAGGAGGCGTAAACAATGCTGTCTTGGCCAAAAGGGGGTCACCAGCAGGATTTTTGGTTTGTCCCTCTGAATTTTTAGGAGGACCTTCAGAATTAGAGTGAAGGGGGAAGGCACAGAGGTACATCCCCGCTCAAGAAAAAGAGAAAGCGTCCACTTTCCATGCTTGGGGATGTGGTTCCCTTGTGCAAAACTGAGACATCTGTTTGTTTTGGGAGGAGGCGAACAGATCTGCTTGTGGAATGCCCCACCTGTGGATAAGATCTAAGAATACCTCTCTGTGAATCATCCATTTGTGAGAGGGTGCTGAAGTTCTGCTGAGAGTATCTGCCATAGCATTCTCTATGGAGGGGATGTACACTGCTAGCAGATGAATATGCAATGATGATGCTAGGATCCAGATCTGAGTGGCTAGGCTGCAAAGAGGGTAAGATCTCATCCCACCCTGTTTGTTTATGTACCACAGAACAGCCATATTGTCTGTGATCACTTTCAGGGTTCCTGGGCGTAGAGCTGGTTTGAAGGTTTGTAGGGCTAGAAGAAGTGTCTTCATTTACTTGATGTTGATATGGTCTCTTTGTCTTAGTGTGAACCATTTTCCCATTGTGCAGTAGCACTGCTCCCCACCCCATGTCTGAGGTGTCTGTAGAGATTTGTTGTAGGGGGGCAGGTACCTGTAAGGGGGTTCCTTGGTTGAGGTTGATGGCACAAATCCACCATTGTAGTTCCCTCTTCAGACATGGGAGGGGGGGAGGGGGTGTCCAGGGGATGAGAATGTTGGCTCTATAAATTCTTCAGAATTCACTGGATTTTTCACATGCAGAGTCTTGCTTGGGGCAGCATGGGTATCAGAGATGCCATGTGACCTAATATCCTTAGGAATTATTGTGCTGGCAAAGAAGTGGGGGTGATTAATTTGTTGAAGTAAAGGGTGAGATCCATGGTCCTTTGGTCTGGAATGAAGGTATTCATGCTGTCTGTTCTTATCCTGCATCCCAAGAAGACCAGGTCTTGAGTGGGGATCAGGTGAGACTTTTCCTTGTTTACAGTGAACCCTGAGTTAGGGTGGTGATCACCTGTTGTAGGTGGTGGAGGAGGGTTTGACAGTCCTGATGAAGAATTAACAGGTTGTCTAGATATGTGTATATTTTAATACCCTGAGTTCTGCAGTGAGCAATAAAAGGTGTGAGGCACTTTGTGAACACTTGAGAAGCAATGGAGAGTCCAAAAGGCAATGCAGAAAATTGAAAATGCAAGGAACCTACTGCAAAGTGTAGGAACGTCCTGTAATCTGGGTGTATTGGAATGTGAAGGTAGGTATCCTTCAAATCCAGAGCTACCATGAAGGCTTGTGTTGGTATGAGTGGTAGGAGCAAAAGTAAGGTAATCATTTTGAAAGTGGGTACCTTGAGGAACAGGTTTAGAAAAGATAAATCCAGAATTGGTCTCCATGGACCATCTTTTCTTGGTACCAGAAACATTCTGGAGTAAAACCCTTTGCTTTTTTGTGGAGAAGTACCTTCTGTATGGTGCCCTGAGATAGCAATTGTTGAATGATGTTGGGGAAAAGATGAGTTTGGTTTGATAGAGGTTGAGGAATCCCCTGGAAGGGGGCAACATCCACTAAATCATGAAGTATCCTCTCTGAATGATGGAGAAGACCCAGCTTTCTGACGTGATTTTCCACCAGAAGGGTAGGGAAAGGGTGAGATGAAGGGATGGGGGGGTGCTGCAGTTTAGAGGTCGAAAGTCACAGTGGAGGTGGTCTGGCTTAGTCAGACTGACTCTGAAAGGGGGTGGACGATGGAATGGAAGGAAACCTAGGAGCAGAGCTTTTCCTAGCTTGCCTACGTCCTTTTGCCTAAGGTGTTAAGTGGGAGGACTGCCTCCCAGCAAAGGAAGTTCTTTGTGGATAATTTCTGTGATATCTGGGGACAGGGAACACAAGTAAATGTTTCAGGCTTTGTAGTTCTTTACCCTTTTCTTGAAGGCATTTAAGAAGTTCTACTGAAGCTTGTCCAAAAAGGGCTTTATTGTCCAGAGGTGCATCAAGCAGTTTAGCTTGCACATCCATAGGTAGTGGCTGAAGTCTCACCCAGGAATATCTCCTCAGCACTAAACCTGAGCAGCAGATTTTGAGGAGGCTTCCACAGCATCATAGCTGCACTTGATGGAGTGCCTAGTCACCTGAGATGCTGTGGAAAGTTGGATGTTTAGTTGTTTTTTTATTGGTAAATCAGGAACCTCAGAGGGGAAGGTCATAGTTTTCGAAAGGGTGTCCAGGACATACCTAGCCATGTGGGTTTGATAACTGAGAGCTCTTATAGACAGGGTGGAGGAGGTATAAACCTTTTTTCCCTAGTCTGTCCATGAATTTGCTGTCTTTATCAGTAGGATAAGGAGCAGCAGAGGGTAACTGTCTGGAAGATTTATCCGCAGACACTGCAATAACTGCTGGGTCTGCAGGAGGGTTTTTGAATAGGAACTGAGTGCCCTGAGGCACCTTGTAAAATCGGTCTGGACATTTAGAGGCTGGGGGTTGGAATCTGAGGCCTGTGAAGCAGCCATGAAGGCATCTTGAAAGGCAGGTAGCAAGGGAGGTACAGCAGAAGGGGCTGGTTGTTCCATTTGCAGCAGGTCAAAGTACCTTTTCTTAGTGTCAGAGACATCAGAGGCCTGCCATTTAAAATGTTCCCTCATGAGGGAGATAGTGTCCCCAAAAGTGAATTCTTCTCTGGGAGACTCAGGGGTGATAGGATCCTCTTTGTCTGAGATGATAAAATCCTTAGGGGAATCAGTCTGTAAACAGTAGGTCAGTGATCCCTCAGAACAGGAGTACTCATCCTCTTATACCACTAGAGGGTGCACTGAAGGCACAGCAGCTGGTAGTTGTTGGGCCTGTAAAGCCTGGAATGCCTTAAAAAGACTCTGGGAAAAAACTTCCAACCCAGGAACAGAATGAGGCTCAGAATGTCTACGTTTTTGTTTCCTCTTTAAAGGGGCAGACGGCTGAGCATGTCTAGGAGCTGACGCCTGGGTGGATGTTAGGAAAGAAGTAGGCCCTTCCGACTGTATGTGCCATGGTTCCCCTCTGCCATCAGGATCTGATGGTTGACTGACCTCAGCTGACGTACTCATTGTTTCCACCATCCCAGCTTCCACAGAGGTTCCCCGGCCTGGTTGGGAAATGGAGATCTGAAGAGATCCCAGACTTTCATCTGCCTCAAGAATCTGTCTGGATGCCTGAGGCGCAGCGTGGGAATCTGGCCTGATTTTCTTGGTCTTCTTCTGTGGCGGCTCATCG
Organism: Protopterus annectens; assembly: GCF_019279795.1. Classification (NCBI taxonomy): domain Eukaryota; kingdom Metazoa; phylum Chordata; order Ceratodontiformes; family Protopteridae; genus Protopterus; species Protopterus annectens. The sequence continues at coordinate 344,986,912 of NC_056732.1, forward strand.
GACATACCTACCCCACTCTCCATAGCAAGTGCAAGACACTGGAGCCTTTGGTTTTCTAGGAATAGTTTCAATGCGGCCAGATGGCTGCGGAGAGTCTTAGGAACAAAGGATTTACAAATGGGGCAGGACGTATGGTTGTTGGCCTCACCTAAACAGAAAATGCTCTTTAATTGGCGTGTCCTTCTGAGGAATTTGTCTCCCACAAGCACATTTCCCCTTTCTAGTGGACATGTATGTCTGAAAAACTAGTAAAAAACAAAAGGAAAACCCAGCAGGATACATATCTGTAGTGGTTGTTTGTAGCGGTCGTCTGGATAATGAGCGATCTGTTTCCTGAACTGGCAAACAGGAGTCCGATGTTCACTGTGGCAGAAAAATTCTGAAGGGGGTATGTGCATATGTCACTTTTATAGCCTATGTCAGCTTATGGCCCTGACCGGAGGCGTCACACGTACCCCCTGCTCCAAAGACTTTGGTATACTGGCCGGATGTCCAGTGCTGCAGCCAGCAACCTCCCTATTGTGATGAATACTGCAACATGAGAATAGAAGGACATGCTATACTTAACTGCAGAGCTGTAAGTTTGGGAAAGTGTACCTCTAGATATCACAGGAAATGTAAAATATGGCATGTCTGTACTCATATAAAATGTTCTTTTGTGACTTAGTATCTTAGCGAAAGTATTCCCCATCCCATATTAGGTATGCACATTGTACAGTATGGGAAAAAAAGCAACAGCTGAAAGTGATTTTTCTGAATCAATTAAATAGAGACTGCACCATTAAAACAGGGATACCTGAGACTTGGCCATTTCAAAAAAAAAAAAAAAAAAACAGAACTCTATGTTATTATTAGCAACATTTCACATTCCATAGTTGGCTGGATATCTGGGGTTGATTATGTTAGTTAATGTGAAGCAGCATTAGGGAGGTCATAATCATCAAGCAATAAAAGAATGTTTATTTGCAAAAGAATGAAAAAAGCACAATTCATTTCTATATATAAATACACACACACACACACACACACACACACACACACACATATATATATATATATATATATATATATATATATATATATATATATAAATATGAAGCACTCTTTCAGGTGAATCAAAAGACATCAAATCACCAGAATGGGTTTTACCAAATGTTCTGTAATGGTGGGGGGGGGGGGTCAAACAGTATTCTCATGGCATTTAAGAGGCTGACTAAACATGTCGACTACATTTAGTTAATGGATCATGTGCTGATCAAGTACTGCTTGAACACCCCCTACACACACACACACACACACACACACACACACACACTTACAATCAAATGAGTTGCAGCTAACTGGACAGAGTGTCTGAGGTAGTGTCTGACAGAAAAATGCCAAGTTAGCTAAAAAGAGAAGTGCACAAAACAGTGGTGTGACCAGTACTACTGTATGGTACAGAAACCTGGGCAGTAAAGGTAGGGCAGTTGAGGAAGGTAAAGGTGATGGAGATTAGGTACCCTAGATGGGTGGCAGGATGCATACAGTGGAACAGACGAAGAAATGACATCAGAGCAGAAGCCAAAATAGCTCCAACTGCAGAAAATGTCAAAGAGAATAGATTACTGTGGCCCAGGCACATGTGCAGAAAAGCAGTAGATGTTTTGGTAATGAAAATATGGGAGAAACAGGAAGAAGACAAGATGAAATGAGGATATCCAGCAAAATGATAGATGGATGGTATGAGAGAAGACCTGCAAGGGTCAGACATGACTATTAAAGAAGGTAGGAGTATGGCATTGAATCAAGAGAGGTGGCAACAGTTGACGAGATACCTCAACCCCATATACAAAATGGGAAAAAGAGGCTGATAATCCTGATGATGATGTGTGTGTGTGTGTGTGTGTGTGTGTGTGTGTGTGTGTGTGTGTGTGTGTGTGTGTGTGTGTGTGTGTGTGTGTGTGTGTGTGTGTGTGTGTGTGTGTGTAAAGGTGTTGAACAGTGGTTGAACAGTTACATTCCAATGGAATTACAATTTAGCAAAGGTGTACATCATCAATATAAAGAGCACGGTACAAACGATACTGGGTACCAAACAGTAAGCTGTGGGTGTGGTGGAAATAGATGGGATGATAAAGAGAAAACAATGCTTCAAAGTGGATTATTAGCAAGGATTAGAAGAAGGGAGAGAGCATCCCTAAATAACTGGACGTGGAATGAATTATAGTAGGTTATTACTGAGTTGAGTTATGAAATCATTTACAGCTTTGTAAGATAATGATGACAAAATGGTTTTGCCTGGCTGGCTGAGTTTGTCTCATCCTCTCTATTCCTCTGATCTTTTGTGACTTCTGCTATATCCACAGCTTTTCACTCCATATTAACTGCAAATGTTATTTGTACTGTCCACAATGGACCCATCCCTTTGCTTGATGTTTGGTGTTTACATTGCTTATTGGTTGACTGGGTTTTGCTTATCCTGGTCTGCTGCTACTTGGTTTCCTTAGGTCTCTTACTCCTCCCTCCTGTCTCTGTCAGGATTGGTGCAACTCTGTTCTAAATTGCATTATGGTAGCCCAGCTTCTGCTGCTTTTTTCTCCTCTACAGTCTTGTTTCCCGTTCTTGTACTGTCATGGTATCCATAACATCATGTCTTTAGCTCCAGCTCTATGCTTTTTGTGTCTAGAGACATTGTTTGACTATTCCACCTGCTCTGTATTTCCTCATTCTGTTACTTGATTTATGTAAAACTAGATGCTGGCTTGGAGTGGGGGGCTGAAGTAAGTCACTCAATAGGCAGGGCTTGGTTATGGCTAGATCAGCTTTAACCACAGTTACAGTTTTACATAAGTAAGTGGCCATCTAATACTGCACATGATAAGTAGTCTTCCAACGGTAGTATTCACTTGCAGAATACATGCCAGACCTAGTTTGACATATGGAGTTTATTGTTCTACATGCAGGCTTTTATCTTCACCACAAATCTCTCTTCAAGATAGGCCATGAGCTCAGTGGGACTACTCAGTTAAAGAAATATCAAATAAGTAACAAACTGTCATAAGTGTACATAGTATGGATGAGGTTGTTGATCGTATCATTTTGCTGTATGTCTATACACTTAATGCACTTAACACAGTTTATGTTGCTGATGTTATCTGCCTGATTATGCTTAGCAATTTCATTTAGAACTAAGCAATTTATATTTTCTTTTTGCTTACAACTTAATTATAATTGCTATGTGTCTTTGTACCAGATTGCAGGAGTCTTTGGCTTCCCAAGAGTCCCCTGAAAAGCTTTCTTTTTCCTAAGTGGCATGTGATATTGTGGAGTATTGCTAGTTGTACCAGGAGAAGTGACACAGTGCAGGTGTGGGCATATGCCAGCATGGCACGCTGACATGTTGTAAATAATCTGTCATTTGACTGTTACATTGATTTGTACAGATGTTTGTTTTAAAATGTATTTGTAAAAGTTGCTTATGTTAAAAATGTTGCAACAGAATCTTAATAGAATTTTGAAGGTGAATTGTGCCAGATTCAGGTGACTAGATGTGATGTCATTCAATAACCAGCTGAAGGACAGAACTCTAGCAGCAGTTTGTTGTTTGTTTTTGTTTTTCTTTGGAACCTGATATAAAAGATTTATGTCAGTTATCACACTCCAGTTGTTCAGTTCTTCAGTTATTAATTGTACAGTTCAGTTAGTGTGTAGTATCTCATCTTACCTTGTGGTTGTGAACAACTCAACAGTGCATCTTGCCTTGTGATACTAAGTGAGTTAACTAGGGACAATTTCTCCTTAGCTCAGTTAGGAAAAGTACAGCGAGATTAGTTTAGTATTATTTATTTTTCTGCATCTGTGAGATTCTATTCAACTGCGCTATTTTTATATTTCCTTTGAAAACTCTGTTGTTTATTGTAACTAAATATTAAGCATTTTCATGTTCTTTATTTTATTATCCATTATTAAATATGTTTATACATTTTCATTGTGGCTGGTCTTTTAGAGAATACTTTTAACATCTTGAGAATACTTCTACTTATTTTAGTGACACTGTGGCCATTCCGGAAAGCCTTACTGCTTCAGTTACACTCTACCATTTATATCAGTATTAATTTGACACAGTATAATTGGTTACCCTTGGTAAGAGCCTTACAGTATTTGGCTGGTGGCAGCAATCTCTCTTGTAATCTGGAGAGAGAAGGACACAGCTGGTGAATCTGTGTCATCCTTTCCCAGGTGTGTGTGTGTGTGTGTGTGTGTGTGTGTGTGTGTGTGTGTGTGTGTGTGTGTGTGTGTGTGTGTGTGTGTGTGTGTGTGTGTGAAATCAGATAATCAGATATTCAACAGTGTGTGTCAGATAGTTGGAACAGGGACACAGTGCTCCAAAGTGAGTCTTGTTTGGGATATGGAAAGAAAGAGTCCAGTCCCAGTGGAGCGTGTTCCCTGTGTGCTCTTGAGGGAAATTGTGCTTGATGCAGAGAGCTACATTTGAAATACTGTGTAAATCTATTCCTGTTTAAAGTGATCGCCTCTCAACAGTTTTTGTGGTGAGGACTGGGGCTGCTTGATTACTGGCCCAGGTAAAGAGGAGTCATCACATGGCATCTGCCCAGTTAGCAAATATTAAATAAGTAAATTAAATTAAACAGGCAAACAAACCAGCTAAATGTTTGTAAAAGCTATTTCAAGGGGGGGAGGATACCAGGCTGAGCAAAATTAAAAAAAAAAACACATCTTACTAAGCAATGAGTGTTAATGCTTATTTCATGCACTTAAAAGGAGTCCATGGGCAGCACAAATAATAGAAAGCCCTAAGATTGTGAGGTCTTTGAAACATGAAACCAAAGCATATGTAAATCAAATGAAATCCAGTTGTTATCATTGCTGTTGTAATAAATACCACCCAAAACTAAAGTACAGCATAATAAGATATGGCAAAAACATTTTTCCATGTCTAGCTTCATACACTTGCCAAACTGCTGGGAAACATCCTACCTTTCCATTCAGATAAGTGAGTGTCACCCAACCCCTCCCCACTAAAATGCTGTGCAAACTCACTATTTTTTATTTCATTTTAACTTAACCACTGCCTATTTCTTCCTCATTCTGTTAACCATACGTCTTTAACCACTTCTACAACAATTTACTTCAAAAGCAAGCCAAACTAGCTTTTCGCACAAAGCCTTGGATTTGGAATCATTATTGCCAGAGGTAAACCCTTTTTACCACTTCAGTAGCAACTTCTGATTCAGAGACAGCACCACTGCATTTCTTACCTGAAAAAAGTGCATAAGCACAATGTGGTGTCTTTCTGGCCTAATGTAAATATAAATGTGGCATTGCGGGTGAGAGACATATGATAATTAGCCATGTGCTCTCCCACAACAATGCCTGCAGTAAGTGCTTTACACAGCCGAGTGATTCATTGTAAGAATTGACTGAATAATTCACTACCTCCAGCCATGTTAGTTAAATTGGCCAAAAGCTCACATTCACCCACTACTTTCAGAAGTTGAGATCACATTAGAGGTAAGTGCTCAGATAGGTAGCGCTAGGTGGGTGGATGAATATATGTGGCTGAGTATATGACTGTATGCAGAGTTATGAGAGGTGTCAGGTGAGTATGTGTGTGTGTGTGTGTGTGTGTGTGTGTGTGTGTGTGTGTGTGTGTGTGTGTGTGTGTGTGTGTGTGTGTGTGTGTGTGTGTGTGTGTGTGTGTGTGTGTGTGTGTGCGTGTGTGTGTGTCTGGGCAGTCACAGTAGAGGTTATGGATATGTGCATGTCTTGCTCAACCATACCAGTATCATGGGGATGGCCTGCCTATCTCCTCACCACTATATTCAGTAGAACATCCTGTAAACTGTGGCTGGATCATGCTGGAGTGCCATTCCAAACATGCTGTCAAAGGAAGTGCCTCTGAGCAAGTCAAGGACATACACTAAACTGTTGCACATTTGTGAAAGCACGATGTTGTGCTGCAGTTCAGCCATGCTCTCATCATTCTCTATTGTTGTTATAAGCCAGGCTTCCAGCAAGTATCCAGCGTCATCTGCCACAGAGTAGGAACATATGGGAACCTTATCACATACGGCTGTATACTTTAACATAAGCCACAATGCCCACACTTGCCACCTAGATGGCCTTGCAAAATTTCATTATGCAGGAAGTGTCAATACAGCTGGAATGTTCACTAGATATATTTATTTATTTTATTTATTTTGCATTTGTTAACCTGGGTGGTCCAGCTGGGTAAGAATTTACCCTTTTTCAGTGGAGACCTGAAAAGCCCCAAACAGACATAGAAGTAGGAACAAGTTTACAGTAATACAGAGCAAAACAATGTCATGAATACTATGGATAAGAAAAAATAATGTACTCCATGGAATTATCTGTAGCTTTATACATAAAAAAAGTATAATAATAAGGTTGTAAGAAGAAAAACACAATAATATTCCAGGAGGTATGCAATAAGGGAAGTAAGGCCATAGGTATTATTTTGAAAAGAAACCTGGTATTATTGGATTAGTGGCTAGAAGGGGAATCGTGTATGTGCAGGGGGCCTCAGATCTGAGGATGACACTAGTGCAGAAGTAAAAAAGTAGAAAATAGAGTATGTACAAGGGGCCTCCGATCAGAGGAAGAAATGGTGATGAAGAAAAAAGTAGTAGAGGAGGGACGTAGAGATCTAGAGGGAGGGTGTAAAGGGAGAGCAGTTACATGTAGTAAGTTACAGGAAGAGGAAAGGTCTTATAGTTCAGACTTAGTGCTGAAGTGGGTACAGGGAGAGGGAGGGGTTAAGTAGGGTGGTTGCAGGTACATATAGGGTTGTTATGGCGATACAGTATCAAGTCATGTTTGAAGTTAGGAAGGGAGGTATGGCTTCTGATTTGGAGTGGAAGATTGTACCCGATAAAGGAGATGGAAAGTTTATAGAGTATTTTACCTATGTTCTTGTTGGGTCTACAGACTTGTAGTAAATGTTTATCGGAGCTGCACAGGGAAAGGGAAGGGGATATGGTTCATACAAACTGCCTAGGAGCTGTGCAGATGTTTTTGGTTATGATCCAATGCATGTCACTTACTACTTGGCAATTCAGAGAATGGTAGCCCTTCCTGTTCACAAGCCTGTGTGACTGTGGGTGAGATGAGGCCTTTATTACTGCACTGTATTGTGAATGTGTGCAATTCATGGTGCCCAGTTATTTGGGTAGGTGAGTAATGTGACAGAAAGTACACATGATGTTAGCTGTCTCCTGTGGTGTGATAGGAACTTGTTGAGTATTTTAGATACAAAAGCTTTAGAATACCTAGCATATTTCAAGGTGGTCTCTGCAAGGTCTCTGTAGCTAGTATATAAAGAGATATCCATACCTTGGTATCTTTAGATACAGAAAGGCCAAGCACTGTTATAGATTCTCTGAGTGGGCAATACATATCAAAGTAGGCCCGTACAATGTCCTGATCAGCTCTAAAGCAACCAATGTTTTGGCCAGTGAAATTGTGATAAGTAGGTCTCTGATGGCACAATTTATGTTGTTGCTGAATGGCACCATGCACATAGTGGAAGGAAATGGTAGTGCTAAGGGCCATAGTATGTTGCTGCTGTGAATCTGAACATTTCTGCAACATGCATTAATGAGTGCTTCATCATCCTTGTCCCTTTTATAGAAGAGTGACTCAAATAACAATGCTCACCAATGGCTCTGGTAAATGTGCCTCACATACATGAGCCCCGTGTACAGTAAGACTCCAAGACTGAGTCACAGGACAAACAAGTACATAAACTATGGCAGATATGTGAGGCAATAGCTGTCCCCAGCATGGAAGCAACAGCCTGCCTTCAACTTTCCTTGTTCTTTGAGAAAAATGAAAAATAAAAACTCTTAGAATTAAAAGCAACAGTAATAAATAGTCCAAAACTTCAGATGTTAACCCATCTTTTAAAAATATTGAAGAAAAACTCAAGCAGACTTGAAGACCTGTTCTAGCTTCTCTACAGAAATCTATGAATTTTGACTGTGTTCACTTTGCGTATATTTTGAGGTTACTAGAGCATAATGCTATTACTCTATTTCATTTGAATGTCACTATGCAGTTATTTGCATATATTTCCATTGCACTTCTGGGCTCATGCACAGGAGTGCAACATGTAACTGAATTGGCACTAGCCTTCTCCTACTTGCATGTTGTCACTTCTGGCAAAAGTGTGCACTATTTACTACAATGTATCTTTGAATTGTGGTTTGTAGTAGATTCCTATCTTTAGCTCTTGGCAGGCTAGCTTCAAGCCATTTACCCCCTCCTGTTAAGGGGTTTGAGCTTCATCACATGCCAGAGCTATGCTGCTTGTAGTCTGAAGGGGGCAGTGTGGAATGCAGGTAGAGGTACAAAGTCTAGGTTATCACTACTTGGCTGTGATCTCTTTTAAATAGACAGTTTTCTTGTCAGGAGCATCTCAGCAGTGACTAACCAACCAACCTTGTTTACTCAGGTGTGGACAGATTGTGAAGCCTAACCTGCCTTACTACCGAAGAAGTCTTATTCCTTCATCAATGTGAGATGCTTGCTTGGTGTTCACTAACAAATCTGCTACTATAAGATCCACCCACTCAGACTCCATGAGTAGTTTCCTTGTCTGTGATAGAGATTTGCCTTCTGCATGGATAATGTGTGATATTCCAGGTTACAATGAGACCCTGAATATGATTTTAAGCATGCTTTTTGTGACTTGTGGGTTTGACCTCTGCCATTCTAAGAAAGTGTTGACTAGCATGAATGTGATGGGTCAATTATTTATCAGATATCAGAATCCTCCTTGAGGTCTATAATGTTTATATATGTTTTGAGAATGTTTTTACTTACCTCAGCCCTCAAGGAAACACCATTGGGTCCTTTTGTGCACTCTTTTCCTTTCCTAAGTGTGATTATTGGAGAAGTTGTCTATGCATAACCTGAGTCTTACCCTGCAGTCAGTGGTCTCATGGACCCATATTAGTCAAATTATTAAGACCACTCACTTTATTATGGTGAACAGTATCCTGATTGCTAGAGACCAGCATTCTTACTTTGTTCTGGTCCTGCTGGATCATTATGTCACATATAACACAAGGGTTCAAGTATCTTGATCAATATCCTTGAGTGGTTTGCTTTGTACCTCTCAGGCCATCCCCAGTGGGAGGTCTAAAGTGTACACCCCTTTTCCCAATAGCCTCTAGAGTTTAGAGTACCATGTGGTTTGATCTTGGGCCCTCTATTTTCACTGTATTTGTACTTCCTCTAGAGTGCCATATTAGAGGAAGGTGTATTGTACCATTATTGCATTGATGGCACCCAACTCTACCTTCCCTTCCCTCACAATAAGATGGCCAATGTGTATTCTCTAGCCAATGAGTTGGAGGCCATTCCTCAATGGCTAATTATTAATTAGTTAGAGCACTTCCAAGACTGGTGGTATAACAGTTCACTCTACCTTGGCAGATTCCTCTGCTTTGCTCGTCCCATCTGTCATCTTTTAAAGTAGCAGCAGACATGAGTTTGTAAATAAGATGCATAATCTTGGTGTGATCCAGAATAACCATTTGACATTCAGGGACCAGCAGTCACCTGGCATTAAATCATCTTTTTTCCTTCAGTACAATATTTCTAGGTTCAAACATCCTACGCCTCAGGAAGATCTCTTAGTAGCTGGTCATGCTGTGGTCACAGTAATTCCCTCTACATGGGAATTTTTGACACTGACATTGTTTGTTTGTAGCTAGTGAAAAGTTCTGCAGCCAGGCTACTTAGCGATTCCTCTTAGTGCAGCAAATTATATATTTGTGTTGTAGAGCTTGCATTAGCTGCTGGTCATTTACCTCGTCACCTATAAAATATTGATGTTGGTATACTTGTCAGTTCACAACGTGGGTCTCACTTACCTGAAGATGTTTATAGTACCAATTTGTCCTGTTTGGGCATTGTAATCTGCCTCCCATGAACTGCTAGCAGCTCTACAGATGCATTTAGAAACATTCGGTTATTATTTCATTGCCTCCCAAGCTCTATACCTTAAGAAATTAGTACCATGATGGCTGCGGAAGTGTCCTACTTTGGCCTGCTTTCACACATCTCTGAAGACATTTTATATTTGAGTTAGCATTTACTAATAATATGGTATACCAGTCCTTTGACTTCTTTAATTACCTTTGTTTTAAATAATCATCTTCTGGCAAAAGCACTGTTTTACCTATGTCTTCTTTTATTATGTGTTGTCCGATTAGTACCACGTATCTGTAATATGTAATTCTTCGCTGTATTATATAGTATATTTTATCGATTGCCTTGGTGCTTTGGTTGCTAAATCTCCTTAATAAGGTAAAGCTGAAGCTGAATTTACAAAATATTGAGTCTTTGAGAAGTTTAAAACAAACTTTCCTGAAATGGAGGAGAGAGTTGGGTGATTTATACAACTGGGTGTCAAAAAGTTCCAGCTAACAGGTGTGAATCTACTGTATACTCTTTTAGCTGAACAAAACCAGTCAACCGTGAAGTAGGCAGCAATGAAAGGGGATTAAAAGTTTCCAAGGAAGAAGGGCAGAAATTTTGGAAGAAGGGTATGGTAAACATTTTGAAAAAAGGAAGACGGATCTTTCTGCGATGAAGAGTTCAGTAGTAAAGGATAAGATTGCAGTTATGGGTAATAGTTTTAGTGAGCTGAAGCAAAAGAGGTTATCTAAAGTCTTTCATAGGTTGATAGCGTTATGAGAATGATATCAATTTGAAACGTGAAATGGCATATTCTAGTTCAGGATAAGGATGTGCTTGGCTGTTAGCCTGTAAGACAGTCTGAGATGGTTTAACAGACTGTTTCAACAGAAAAAAACTGAGTTAAGTAGAATGTCTGGATGTTACAAATGTTACATGATTAAAGTTAATATGCCGATAATGGACTTCACTGTGGTTTCCAGAATGTTAACGATTTGTGTACTATATTTAGTATGAGATGTTTATTGTTTCGTGATAATTATTTTGCTAATACTTAGCTTATCATTTTGTTTGCTGCTACATGTATAAAATCATTTGCATTTTGCAGATGTATCAGTGTCTTTGTCTTGTGATCTGTTAAAATGTATGTGTGTGTTGAAGAGAGGTTGTTAAAACAGTGAGCCGAGATAACAAGTGTCATGCAAAGGTTATATGGATGTAATAACCCAAACAGCTGTCTCAAAGGTACTTATAGCACTGTTCCTGTCTTATAACTCATATACTCAGTTGTAATAACAAACAAAAGCATCAAATGATATAAACTTTTGAATGGGATATTGGTTTTCAAATTTCAGCTTTCAAAGATAAACAAATGATAGAATGTATACAAATGTGATGGCAGGGTTATAACGATATAAATATTAATAACTGCTGCTTTTCTTTTTTGTAATGCATATTTTAACTGCACAGCACTTTCCTGGTCACTCCACCCATGAACACATTCATACACATACACATGCACATGAACACACACACACACACACACACACACACACACACACACACACACACACACACACACACACACACACACGTGTACATGAAAACTGACACACACACACATACATGCACATGAACACTGACACAGACATGCGCGTGCACGCACATGAACACAGACACATACACACATGCACATGAACACTGACACACACACGCACACACATGAACACAGACACACACACATGCACATTAACACAGAAACACACACATACACGCACATGAACACTAACACACACACACACACACACACATGCACATGAACACTGACACAGACACACGTGTGTGCATGCACATAAACACTGACACACACACACACACACGCACACATATGAACACAGACACACACACATGCACATTAACACAGAGACACACTCACACACACACACACACATTATCTTTACACTACAGCCTTAATACAATGGTACCCAACAATGAAATAGAGTTGCACCATAATCACATACTGAATAGACAAAAACACCACACTAATGTCAACTTCAAAAAATGCAGAACCAGTGTGTCACCTTTAGCTAATGTTAGGGCAATAACTTGCAACAACCAGTGCATAACAATGAGCTACAAAGGAAATAGGAATGTAGCAAAGCTGTTACCTTAGTTTGTGACTGCTTCCAGAAGAATTAAGATGTTTATCTAGTTCCTGGGAAAAGATGGTCTTGCAGTTACCAGTGGTAAGTAAGGGGGCTTCACTAGTGAGAGGCATGGATGTACAGAATATAGAAAAGGTCAGTTTTCTGAATTTCAGACAAAAAGTAAATTGCCATTTGTTTAAGGTAGGACTGTGGTATGATCCTGACTCCAGAATGGTTGAAGAGGGTCTGTCTTGAAAAAGAAAATAAATAGATTTATCTGTTGTTGGCAAAATATGGTTAAAAAGGTGACAACATCAGGGAAGGACACCAGTAAGTTGGGCACATACAAGAGTTTATACAAATTGTGTGCTTTATTGCATTGGAATGGGTGTTCCAATGTCCTTATTATTTTGGTGATCTAACTCTAGGAGGAAAAGCACAGAATGCGGATAATAAGGGATACAAACACTGAAATAAACAAACAAAAAGGAATTTGTGGTTCACAGTTCTAGAATGAGGTTTCACTCTAGTGTCTATTAATTTTTAATGTTGCTATTTTCCTAAATGCTGTCATGTTTTAATATGGCGCATGCACGCATGTGCGCACGTGTGTGTGTGTGTGTGTGTGTGTGTGTGTGTGTGTGTGTGTGTGTGTGTGTGTGTGTGTGTGTGTGTCCATATCTCTCTGTCATTCTGACTATGTATACAGACATACACAAACACACACATACCTGCATATTGTGTAGAAGACAATATCAAACCTCAGCACTGGATACAGTTCTTAATAATCAGTGACCAAAGTTCCAAATATTGCTAAGAAGTACAAGTCCACAAACATATTAAATCACTTACTATGCAGCTTCTTCAGTGTGTATTGAAAAACAGAGTTGCAAACATTCTACTTTTATAAAAAAATCACATGAAGGAACAATCACATGATGACTGATCATTTGAAACAGTAAATATCGAATATATAAAAAATTAATTGTGAATCAAAAGCCCTAGTATACTTAGCCAGGTGTAAGGATTATCTATGTTATTATATTGGTAAGACTGAATGTAGATTAAAGGACAGAGTCTACAAACATTTATATCGTATTAGGAGAAAGAATACAAAAAATGCCTTGGCTCGGCATATTATAGAATATCCAACACATTATTTTAAGTTTATTCCCATTGACAATGTTGAATTAAACACCAGAGGGAGCCCGTGGATTTTCATTTTGGAGAAGAAGGAGTTATTTTGACAGCTGGAATTAAATTCTTGTGCTTGGCCAGGTTTAAACAATATACTTTCCATCACATGTTTATTAAAACGTAAGGCATTTTCATCTTAATTAATTTTTTGAGTGTTTTTATGTTGGGGTTGTACCAGTCTTAATGTACCTGACATTGTTTGATTTTGGAAGCTAAGCAAGGTCGGGCTTGGTTAGTGCTTGGATTGGTGACCACTTGGATAATATCAGGTGTGTATACACACACACACACACACACATATATACATATATATATATATATATATATATATATATATATATATATATATATATATTTATACTTTTATAACAGGATTTATATATATATATATATATATATATATATATATATATATATATATATATATATATATATATATATATATATATATGTACTTTTTACTGGTGGGAATAATAATAACACGTTATTTTTAGGACTTTGTTTAAACTATTTGTAAATTATTGTTATATGATATTTATTTGTATATAAATATATTTATGTGAATTTTGGGTGGTGGGTATTTTTATGTGGTCATAGTTTAACACAAATTCAAGTATAAATGTTTTTTTGTATAGGTATATACACTTTTAAATGTGCTTATTCCTATGCATATAGTTTGAGCTGCTCTGATTAGACGATAGTGTGTGATGTCAAACTTAAATTTATTATATAAACACCTGTTAATTTCAATTACTTTATCTGATGAATCTATATTTATAAGTGGACGGAAGTGCTTATCATTTTAATTTGAGTATTAAATAAGTTATTTTTAACATTCTGGATGTGTGCAGTGTCTATCCTGTTGCCAGGAGTTATACTGGAGTTTATCTTTGTTCCAGTTTTTAAATTAGTTTGTTCATTCTGTGGGATGGCAATAGGGAATGTTAAGAGCTCTCCAGATCATAACATGATGAACAATAACCAGGAGGATCAGGATATTTTGGGCATTTAACTTGTCTGATCGAGCAGCCTACAAAACAAGTGGACCAAATGTCACAATCAGTGGGTTTTGATTTTAACATCACACCTTTGTGTTTAGGACCTAATCAGACTGAAACTCCATAAACTAGATTTCTCAGCATTCTTGACTCATCACAGCAACTTGGAAACCAATCAGGTATATCCAGGGACTCTACAAACTTTGTTCTGGTTGCTGGAACAAATATAGCATTTCTTAATTGGCTAAATACTGATTTTTCATTTAGTTTTGGCACTCAACCTTCTGAACCTGTTTCTTTGAGTAATAAGCTGGATGAACTTGATTACAAACTGACAAAATGTAAGAAATTACAGTTTGAGAATGCTTATTTTAAGGAATGTATCAGGAAGAAGATTGTTCCCAAGGGATTATGCTTGTGGAGGTTCACACCAGACTTATTGAGAATTCACCACTGCATTTGGAACTGGTAGCTCTGTTTGATAGGCAAGGTTTTGCACTTATTGAATTTTTAATTAAATACAATTGTAAGGACATTGAAGCCTTGTCTAATGAACTTAATTTGAATGATAATATTAAACAACATACACAGTTTAATCAGTTTAAATTATTGATTATGAGCGGATTTTCCTCAGTTTAAACCAACATGTATGTCAGCAAAAAGACAAGAAGTTTAGGAAATTACAACATGATATTGCAGATTATTCTAAAGGTGTTGCTTACCCCAAACCTCTAAAATCACAAGCATGGGGTAATAAAAAGTTTTTTTGAAGGGAGTAACAGTAATTTTAATACTGTAGATACACATAATAATGCCAATGATATATGGTGGTGCAGCGGTAGCGTTGTCGCCTCACAGCAAGAGGTTTTCCCGTACGATTCTCAGCTGGAGCGCCTTCTGTGTGGAGTCTGCATGTCCTCCCCATGGTAGAGTGGCATTCAAAAGACATGCATAAATGGGCGTGCCTTCGTTGAAGGTTGGGCGTCGGGCTGGCACCTCGGCACTGTACAAATCCACTGCCAATCATTAGCGGACCAGAGCTCCTCTGTGGGGACCCCTAACAGGGAAAAGCTGAAAGAAGAAGAATGACTGTTATTAATGATGACAGTGTACATGGCCTGGTTTTAATTTACAAGATGAGACACATTTTCCCACCCTTACATGTTATGCCTGTATACAGGAATGAACTAAAGCTGGGATTTCGAATCCATATGTGGATGTTGATGATTTTTTTATCCCACCCATGCAACAGCCATACCAGAAAGGCTCCTGGAATTTTTACAGGGGCATCTCACTGAGGGGCAGCTTTCAGAGGAGTGGGGAGGGAGGATAACCAAGGAGAATTTAGTGGATGATAACCAATGTACCCACAATTGTAAGATTAGTTTTAATGATATTAAGGTGTATAATTATTCTTTAACTAGTGTGTATTCTTCAGTTGCTGACTTACCAGCAAGGGGTATGATGTTTGTACCTTCTGTGACATCAGAAGTGCCCCATGTACTAATGGATTTGAAATTATTTTTAAGGAAAGTTAATTTACAGCTTTTCTTTGGTACAGAATTTACAAACAGGAGTCATTTTTGTGTACCTAGTACTTTTACCCCTCTTGCATCCTACATTACAATTATTTGAGAGAATATGTGACTTGGATATAAGAAATTTACAAAGTAAGGCTCATTTTTTTACAGAATAATTTAAACAGTGATGAAAGGTAAGTGTTGGATTTTTTAAAACAACAGAAAATACACATAATGACACCAATTTCGGGGGGTATACTTACGGATTATTATGACTATCATTCTAGGTTAGCTAACATTTTGGATTTGGAAAATTATGAGTTAAGCTCTAGGAATCAAATGAATATTGCTTATAAAAGAATTAGACAACAAATTATTTATTTACTGAGGTGCATATTGATGTTCATTTATTTAATTTCTAAATGTGTTACATCCTAATGTATCTACTATTTTTAGTCTACCAAAGATCCATAAGAGCATTAATGATCCACTCTTTAGACCTATAGTGGATGGCACAAATTCAGTACCTTAAGGTATGCAGAATATGCTGACAGTATTTTTGAAAGAAATTATTAACAAGGAAAAAAGATATGTAAAGAGTCTTTGTCCTTTCTCAAAACAATTAATAATGTGGAGTTAAATTGTGATGATTTACTTGTCACAGTTGATGTGAAGGACCTTTATAGAGTTATACCACAATGAATAGGTATTTCCTGGGAAGTCAAATTCCTGCATTCGATTGGTGGTAGCCAGGACGTAATTAATTTAATTGAGTAACTATTAGAATTAATTGTGAGTAATAACTATGTTGTATTTAATGGTAATTATTACAAATAGAATTCTGGAGTTGCCATGGGCTCCCCTTGTGGGGGGCATTCGCAAACATTGTAATGGCCTATTGGAAAAGAAAATATATTTTTTCTAGTGACTGGAGTAAATTTTGTAAACTACATACACATTTTTGGATGATATTTTTATCATTTGGGAAGGCAATGATATAGATGTGAACAATTTTTTTGCATTATATTAATATTTCAACTGATTTTTTGAAATTAATTTGTGAATACAGCCTTAACAGTATAGCTTATTTGGATGTGTTTTTGAGCAAGGACTTCATAAATAAGTGTTATTTATCTAGGATACATAGAAACGAGACCTATTCAGACAGCCTGTTACATTTTTCCAGCTTACACCCATTTAGTTAAACGAAATCACTTGTAAAGGGACATCTGGTTAGGGCTGCAAGAATGGTCACTAAGGACACAGATTTCAACAACGAATATGAATTACTATATAATATGTTTATAAACAGAGGATATCCAGGGGCTTTAGTACATGAAATAATTGTTGAAGTAAGGTAAAAAAGAATATCTGGCTATTTTAAACCGATTTTAAGATCATTGACTGGTAGCATGATGGAGAATACATCTGATGATATGTGTTCAACATCTGCAATACTATCTAGGTCTGATGATGAAATTAATTACAATGTTGCTTTTATCACCACATTTAGTTTGAATAGTCAGGATATTGAAGGTGTTTTTAAGAAAAAATGGCCAATATTATTAGAGGACAGTGAACTGAAAAAAAAAAAAATGATAGGCCATTTTTTGCATATCGCAGAGGTAGGAATTTAAAAACAATATTGGAAAATAGATTCAAAATGTATAACAGACAAAATGTGGGATGAAGAAATGTGTTTTTTTCAATTATTGTGGATTTATTTGTGAGAATGATAAGTTTATTATACGAAACAGGGAATACTGAATATATAAAAAATGTAATTGTGACTCAAAAGCCTTAGCATACTTAGCCAGGTGTAATGATTGTCTATGCTATTATAATGGTAAGACTGAACATAGATTAAAGGACAGAGTTTATGAACATTTATATATTATTAAGAGAAAAAAATCCAAATAATGCCTTGACTCAATATATTATAGAATATCCAACACATTCCTTTAAGTTTATGGCCCGTGGATGTTCATTTTGGAGAAGAAGGAGTTATTTTGACAGCTAGAATTAAATTCTTGTGCTTGGCCAGGTTTAAACAATATAATTTCCATCATATGTTTATTAAAACTTAAGGCATTTTCATTTTAATTATTTTTTGAGTGCTTTTGTATTGTAGTTGCACCAGTTGTAATATAACTGACCTTATTTTATTGTGGAAGCTAAGCAGGGTTGAGCTTGGTTAGTGCTTGGATGGGTGACCCCACTTGGGTAACAGCAGATGTGTATACGTATATGTGTATATATATATATATATATATATATATATATATATATATATATATATGTATACACACATATACACATACACACACACACATATATATATATATATATATATATATATATATATATATATATATATATATATATATATATATATATATATATATATATATACACTTTTATAACAGCATGTATATGTATATGCGTGTACTTTTTACTGGTGGGAATAATAATTAGCAAGTTATTTTTAGGACTTTGTTTAAACTATTTGCAAATTATTGTTCGATGATATTTATTTATATATAAATATATTTATGTGAATCTTATTTGTATTAGGAGGGCATGGTGGGAATTTTTATGTGGTCATAGTTTTACACAAATGCAAGTGTAAATGTTTTTCATATAGATATATACACCTATAAATGTGCTTATTCCTATGCATATAGTTTGAGCTGCTCTGATTAGACAATACTGTGTGATGTCACACTTAAATTCATTATATAAACACCTGTTAATTTCAATTGCTTTATCTGATGAAGTCTATATGTATAAGAGGATGAAAGTGCTTATCATTTTAATTTGAGTATTAAATAAATTGTTTTTAACATTCTGGAGATGTCCTGTGTCTATCCTGTTGCCAGGAGTTATATTGGAGTTTGTCTTCATTCCTGTTTTTAAAAACGTTTAGTACATTCATATATGAATATCAAAAAAATATTGCTGTGAATGTCATGCATCACAACACAATGCACAAATAGCTTGTGAACTATTAAAAAGACGTGTTCATAGCTGCTCATATAAACCTGGTGGATATAAAGCCCAGTTTGAACAATCCAGATTTCTTCCTTATTGTTAAGTAACTGAGACAAATATGAATCAGTGGTTTGAGAAGAAGGAATCCCTCTGTTGATATCAGTAAAGGTAAATACTGCCCGAAAAATGTATAGCAGTGTGTTTATAAAATGGACTACAAATCCCTTTTACATTTAATGCCACTCAATTGTGCAGTAATATGGGCTTGAAAGTTCTTATTGTTTGCCCCACACAGAAACTATCACATCTACACACTAATAAGTATGTGGTTCACTAGATTGTGCTAACATATATTGAATGGATTATATGAATTTAGTGTAGGAAAGTATGAAGTTAACAGAATGTAGCTACAGAATCTCTACTTGTGACAAATATTGTACCCATGAATCTTGTCCTCAGGACAATTAGAAATTCTTGGACTATTTTCTTTTCTAAAAACAGGTAAAAAGTTCTGCCAAATATCTGCTTCATCAAAAAACAAATCTAAAATGTTCTGCCAAATTTCTGCTTCATCAAAAACTAAATCTACATTCTGATGAAATACTAGAAGACAAAATAGGTTTAGTTAACAGTTCTGAGCAGCACTTATTAATTACCTGCTGAATCTGTTTATATTGCCATAGTATGATTGATTTCAGTAATGGGCTTAGTTTTTGGTGTCATTCAAATGGGAACCAGTTCCTGTCAGCCTGGGAAGACATGGTCAACAAACCTCGCTGCTTTGACAGAGATGGTTTACACCTGGCTCCTCTAGGCTTATTGCTGTTGGCAAATGCTCTTGCCTTCACCATAGTGCCTTTTTTAGGCAAGGTCTTGAAAACAAACTTTCCAACGTGAAAGTTACCAATCATAACAAAAACTACACACCCTGGAAGCACTTCTGTTACTGGAAGATGTAGATGTCTGTGCAGTCACAGAGACCTGGTTCAAGGCCTTAGAGAGTACCCTGGCCTTGTAAGGCTACAATGCCTTCCACAGCTTCAGACCACAAAATGAATGTGTGAGAACCAAAAGAGGCAGTGTTTTATATATATATATATATATATATATATATATATATATATATATATATATATATATATTTATATATGTGTGTGTGTGTGTATGTATATATATTAGAGATAAATTTACCGCCTGTAGTTAGACTGGACAACTCCATGGAGTTACTCTAAGTTAAGATGATGGTGGGTAAGACTCCCATTCAAGTCACAGTCAGTTATAGAGCTTACTCCATGGGTCATGTTGCGAATGAAGCCTACTTGACCAAACTGGAGACAATCTAAATATTACTGAATACTCTGGTTATGGGAGATTTCAATTATTCCACCATCAGCTGGAAAACCTACTCTAGCCCTATCCCGCTAATGCAGAAGTTCCTTGACTTTGTTAACTCAAATACCCTGGAAAAAATTGTTCATAGCCTGACAAGAGGAACAAACATACTAGATCTGGTCCTCACTAACATATCAAACAGATATATTACCGCAACTGTTGGACCCTCATTAGTCAAATCTGACCACAAATCAGTCACCTTTGAGCTGGCACTAACACCAGAACCCACAAAGGGTGAAATCAGACTAAAATCTTCACCAAGGCTAAGTATGCCCTCCTAGGCAAAGATATAAATGCATTCCAAGCCCCACCAGCAGCTGGAAGTGGTAACTACACCAAAGCTTACACTAAATCCCTGTACAATCACTTGCATAAGTGTATAGACTTGGTTGTACCAGAAAGAATCAAAGCCAGAGCCCCAAGTAAAAACAAGCCATCATGGTGGACATCCAGCATCAACAAACTTTACAATAAATGCAAAAAGTTGCTGAGTAAGAAAACTAAGGTGAGGCCCCAACAATGGAATAGCACCCTCCTCAACCTCAGCAAGCAAATAAGACAACTTGTCAAATCATCTAAGGGCTTTTTTGAGAAACGCTTAGCAAGCACAGCCAAGGATAACCATAAGGCCTTTTACAGCTATTTATGTAGCCTAAAATGTAGGAGCCAAGGATGTGCAGAACTAGTGACCAACATTATCGCACACACTGACCCCAGAGAGATAGCAAACCTGCTAGCAGATAGGTTTGGTGAAAATTTCACTCCCTTATCCCCTCCAAACTTATCACAAACCTTCCCTCAAACTTTCCCACCACCCTACATATCTTAAGAGAAGGTCATCAAAGCCAAGGCAAAAAACACAGCCTCTATAGGACCAGATGGCATCCCAGGCTGTCTTCTAAACAGGCTAAAACATGAACTAGCATCACCATTAAGTACCCTTTTCAATCATAGCCTAACCACTGGCTTTGTTCCTGTGGAATGGAGAATGGAAACAGTTATTACCCTCCACAAAGGTGGCCTAGCAACAGGCCTGGGGAATTACAGACCCATAAGGCTAACAGCCTCATCTGTAAGGTCATGGAATGTATCATTATGGACCTCATCAATAAAGACATAGGCAACCTCCAAACTCTGGATCCTACCCAATTTGGCTTCATCAAGGGCAGATCTTGCCTGTTAGATCTGGTGGATTTCTTCAAAAATGTGATCAGGGCTATTGATGAGGGAAAATCTATGTACACAGCATGCCTTGACTTAGCAAAAACTTTTGACACAATCCCACACTCAGCATTACCAATAAACGTAGCAAACCAAATGTGAACCCCTTCGTTGTAAGATGGGTTGCTAACTGGCTCACAAACAAAACACAAGCTGTCAAAGTGGTAACTCCACATCAACCGATGGACCTGTTAACAGTGGGGTGCCACAGAGGTTAGTGCTGGGCCCCCTCCTGTTTGGTATATAATTCTCAGAAGTTCAGGCAAAAACTAAGGCTTTGTGGCTGATCAAGTTTGCAGATGACTGCAAACTGGGTGCAATTATTGAATCCCCAAATGATGTCATTATATTCCAGGACAGCCTTACACAGACCAGTGACTGGTGTCTTAATCACAGTCTCAAACTGAATGCAAAGAAGTGCATCATCATTCCCTTAGGCAAAAACAATATCCCTTCACACTACCAAATCAACAACAATACCCTAAGTAGCCACAAAGTGGTATGGGACCTGAGATCACAAGTTGACTGCGACCTTAACTTCGACCACCGTGTGTCTACTGCAGTGAGGAATGCTTTCTACATGGCATACTTAGTAAAGGCATTGTCTCAAGAGCAAAAGAGGTTATAACTCCTCTATACTCCACTAATCTGGATCGTAATTGAGTATAATGCCCCATTTGGCATGTACCATATGAAGCACCTGCAGCAATTGGAGAGATCTCAGAAGTTTCTAACAAAGGAAATCAAGGGACTCCAGCACATGCCTTACACGGACTGACTAAAGTTCATGTCACTATACTCTATATCATGCAGACTTCTTAGGGGAGACTTATGCCTGGCCTACAGAGCAATCTCAGACCCAAACCTAATGAACTTCCTGCACATCCATAAATCAAACGGATTTGGCTACCCATTCCAGGGACCTAAATATGGCCTGTGACTTAAATAGGACATGCTGGAGGGACAGATTTATCTCTCATTGATTGCCGCGTCTTTGGAACAGGCTACGAATTCATGTGAAACAGAGCACCTCTATGATACTGTTCAAGAGGAACCTAAACGAGTGGATGGGGCACCGTAAATTCTGACTGGGGATAGTGCCCACAATCCTCCTGGACATGGACAGTTATTACTAAATCCAATTCAGGATATTGACTAGCATTTCTATGGTATTACATTGGGTTGAAACGGCTAGGCTTACATTGACCTCTGGGTCAATAGCCTAGTAATCTCCTATGAGCCTACTTCCATAAGTAGTCACAAAATCAATTGGTGATATCTGTGAGGGATTTTTTTGGTTTAAAGTAAATAAATAATTTCTGGACACCTTCAGATTTCACATGCATTAGGTAATTATAAAATGCTAGCTGTCTCTGTAGGCCATTTAAGTTTTGCCAACTTTACTTCCAAATCTGAGAGTCAAACCCTGCACTTTGTGTCTCTAAGGCTACCACTTTAACCATTACACCAACATCCAACCCTATGGGAAACACTGATGGACTAATTTGTTGAAAGTCTGTTCACAAATTTCTTCAAATACTCAAATTTGACTTCCCTTCATTAATTGAGATTTTGGAATAAATACATATATATATATATATATATATATATATATATATATATATATATATATGTGTGTGTGTGTGTGTGTGTGTGTGTGTGTGTGTGTGTGTGTGTGTGAACTTCTTTTCTATATGTATATGTATGTTTATATGTGTATGTGTGTGTGAATATATATATATATATATATACACACACACACACACACACACACACACACACACACACACACACACACACATGTAGAAGCATAACCTTCTGTCAGTGCGACAGTCGATCCGATAATGATCAAAACCTAACTGCTGAAAACAAAAACACTGAGCCACAAAGGATGTCTGGTTCACAAGTGTTTACTAGGCTAATGACCACAAGCACCTTTTTAAGCCTAGCCATGCATCCCAAATCTCTGACAAGTTCTGATACCCTTGATAAGTGTAAGCAGGGGCTTGGGAGATGAAACATTTACAAGCTAGAGAGTGGGAGATGA
>NC_056732.1:345015372-345225372 GCF_019279795.1 Protopterus annectens
CCTGTATCATTCATGTTCAAAGTTCTGAATCTCAAAAGTCTTATGCTAATAATTCTCTCTTGTAAGCTAGAACACCGTCTTCCCCTCTTGCTTCAGAGAAAGTCTTATAATGTTCTACTATATCAAAAAGCACAGATAAAATTTGTAGACTTATCACTCATCCAAACCAAGTATGCATCACTGTTACTTAACTCCACAAACATCTTGACAAATAACAAAAGATCCACCATCTTCTTAGGTATAACCATACACAAATCTAGCTACACTCTCTTTTTTTTCCACATTTTGTCCATAAACTAACTATTTTATTTCACTATTATCCTTTATGCAGTTACAACTCTCTCTCCCGTTCTCTTTCTCTGCCTCCCCATTCTTCCTCCCACAGACACTAAACTTGGATGTCTTAGAGTAACCTTCAATCAATCATAAGAAATGGTTCTAGCTTCCTCATTTCAGAAATTTCTTGTTAGATAAAAACTCTCAATGTCTATATCAGTTTGTCGAATACTTAATTGAGTGAATCGTTAATCATCGAACCCTATTCAGAGAAAGCTCAATTAAGTGCATGATCGTTTCAGCAAAAAATTTCCTAGGGAAAGGACATGGTTGCCCATCAACAGGGATTTGCCCTTTTCTCCACTGTAGTGTGATCTCGGCATTGGTATATATACAGAAGGGGGGTGTGGGGGCAAAGCCTCCCACATTGGATGGTGTGAGGGGGTGAGGCCCGCTACTTTGCAGAGTTTTAAATTTTGTTGTATTTGTTCTGGTCGGTAGCTGGCCTACTAGTTCTTTTCCCTAGGAAATATTTGGCTGGAACAGTTGTTTGCTTAATTCAGCTTTCGCTGATTTCAGTTTATTGATTAGCGATTCACTCAATTTAAGCTTTTGACGAAGTAATATAGACCAGATAGATAGATAGATAGATAGATAGATAGATAGATAGATAGATAGATAAATAGATAGATAAAAACTGCTCTGTCTGCATTGGTAAAAATGGGTCACATTATATCCAAACTGACATTATATAAATTTTCACAAATGTATCAGCTAGCAAATAAAGTGAAAAGGTTACATTATGACTTTTATAGAGGGCATGTGTTAGGCAGATAAATATTCTGAAACACAGTTTGAGTGGCATAAAACAGAATAAGAGAAAACATCCAAATGAGCTTCAAATCAAGGCTAAATTATTTAAAATCAGTCCGATAATACGGTAGAATGTTATACTGATACAGATTAGCTAAAAAATTTTATTGTCTCTGACCATGTGCTAAGTGATTAAACATCCAAAAGAAAGTGTTTAAATACATGCATTTAAATACATGATTCAGTCAAAGCAAATAAACAGTCAAGCAAGTAAACAAATAAAATACATTCATCACTCCCATTAAACAAAGCAAAACAAAATAAAACAAAAAAATCTGTGATTTTAAGTTCCATCTAAACATATGTAGCATGTTAAAGCTCAGGTGACCTGACAGAGCAGTTTCAGATGCCTTCATCTGTACAGTAACAAAAATAGTCTAATGTCATTAATCAGTATGATACTCTATGAAAAAATTAGGTGTGTTGTACACTAGCATTTATAAGATATGATGAATGCCACATGTTCTTTTGTACGCTAGCACTTATAGGATATGGTGAATGCCACGTGTTCTTTTGTATGCTAGCACTTATAGGATATGGTGAATGCCACATGTTATTTTGTAAGCTAGTACTTACAGGATATGGTGAATGCCATGTGTTGTTTTGTATGCTACCATTTATAGGATATGATGAATGCCATGTGTTATTTTATATGCTAGCACGTATAGGATATGGTGAATTCCATGTGTTTTTTTGTACGTTAGCACTTATAGAATGTGGTGAATGCCATGTGTTCTTTTGCACGCTAGCACTTATAGGATATGGTGAATGCCACGTGTTCTTCTGTAGGCTAGTAGTTATAGGATATGGTGAATGCCATGTGTTCTGTTGTACACCAGCATTTATAGGATGTTGTGAATGCCTTGTGTTCCTTTGTATGCTAGCACTTATAGGATATGGTGAATGTCATGTGTTCTTCTGTACACTAGCAGTTATAGGATATGGTGAATACCAAGTGTTCTTTTGTATGTTAGCACTTACAGGATATGGTGATTGCCACATGTTCTTTTGTACACTAACACTTATAGGATATGGTGAATTGGCACATGTTATTTTGTACGGTAGCACTTAGAGGATATAGTGAATGCCATGTATTCTTTTGCACAGTAATACTTATAGGATATGGTGAATGCCACATGTTCTTTTGAATACTAGCATGTATAGGATATGGTGAATGCCATGTGTTCTCTTGTATGCTAGCACTTATAGAGTATGGAGAATGCCACGTGTTCTTTTGTACACTAGCACTTATAGGATATGGTAAATGCCACATGTTCTTCTTCCTCAGTTGATTTTTTTTTTACTTAGTTCCCAGAACAGTGTACACATTGAGAAATACTTTTTTTCAGTTTGATGTGTGTGTGTGTGTTTGCATAGAATGAAAAATGTATATTCCCCATCAAGAAAAATGCACAAAATATGCAAACTTGTGATGTGTGATGAGTGAAATTTTTCAGTATATGGCTACATAAAGGCTACTACACATGAGTGAGCTGTCAGTTCTGGTGTGACACCCAGGACAGCATCAAATTAAATCCTGATGTCCAGTGTGGTCGAGTGGTATAAAACTGGTGCTTATACATATTTACTGACCACATCATGCAGTTTGCTTGCAGATGGCCTGAGATGATTATGTTTACAAAGAGACATGATTTGCAGCCCCTTCCTACTTCTCAAGGGCAATAAATATTGGCTGCAAACTGCATTACATTTACTTCATTGTGATTAACACTTTTATTCATATCCGCATCTGTAATTGATGCACTGGTTTTCTTACCTTGTTGTGCCTTTGTCAAGGCCTGGACCCACATCTGAAAATATGCAAATGCAAACAATTAACCCAACTTCTTAATAAAGAAGAAAACAGAGACAGACTTAGCTAACTTCTATGATCCCTGTTTTTTTTTATCATTCTATTGTAGAAGAGGCAACTCTTCTGAGATAGAACAAAAATAAACTACTGAATCAGAACAAAAAATTAACTTCAACGTGTCTGCCTTACTATGCTGCATTTTAAGATATGGCAGGCAAGACAAAATAAAATTGGCAAAGTTTCTAAAAAAGATAATGCTAAACACATAAATGCATGTGCGCGTGCACACACCCACAGACACAAACATGCGCGCACACACACACACACACAGACACACACACACACACACACGCGCACACACACACACAAACGCGCACACACACAAACACACACACACCATTCCTCTTAACAATGCAAAATTTCACAGAATGTCCAAATTTTTGCTTCGTATTTTGCTCTGTCATAAAATCTATGGTTCTCTGGCAAATCATTGAGAAGTCATTAAATAATTATAGACTCTTGAGTTTAAGATTTCATATTCTTGAGAAAATGCTCGATAATGCAAAACCTGTTAAGTCTCTTAACTTTTTGATTTTATAAGCGCAATCTTTAAAATCAGTTAAAACTTTTGGGACCCCCCCCCCATTGTATTAGGCTTTGTCCAGAATTCTTGTCCAAAGAGGTTGAGAGGTATCACATACACACTCACACGCATACATATACACACATATATGCTCACACACACACACATGCAGACATGTAGAAACATACCATAAAATTGTTGGTTTGTTGATTATGAAAAGGAAAGTAGAGGGACTGTAATCAATGGACTCTTAAATTTGTAACATTTCCACATCTTCAGACTAAGACTTTAATGACACATCCTCCACATTGTTCTGGAGAAATGCCTCAGAAAAATAGAAAATGTTTATTTTCAATGCATTTTAGCCTACATTATGTATTACTTTTATATATTAACATTAAAATAAGTCCCTGCATTAATTAATGTTTTTTTTTTTTTGCTAATCACTCTTAAAAAAACAGGGAGCGAGAGAACATGTATGCTGTAAGCATGTATAATGTTTTCCATTGCATGCAGATATCTTTGCTGTGATGATTTCCCAATATAGAACTACACTATTCACACTCTGTGTAACAAAAACAAAATAAATATATTGAATACTGCGATCCAAACAATGTGACCATTGTTAAAATGATGTGCAGTCAGCGTCTTTGAAAGCAAACAAGAAATTAGCGCAGCATGTTTACAGCCGGAAGCTCTGTCACCATTATCATACATACCAAACAGAAATCTGTTTTATCACACACGGCACACAAAATAATCTCAGGAGTTATTAATGTACTGGTGTATGCATTTGGGGGTGAGTGATGAAACTGCATACACATATGCATAATTAGTTCATACTGGACAGATTAAACAGTAACATTCCATGCAGAATAACTGCATACTAAGTAATCTATAGTAAAGTCAGCTTGATCTGAAACATGGTTTATCTGACATGGCATACTCTTAAGCATGTTTACAGGAATAATCCTGAAGTGAAAAAATGAGGATAAAGTAAACTGCACTTCCTGAAATGCTCTATAATAAATAAGAATGAAACCACATCTCCACCAGTTTATGGAGGGTACAGAGTCTTTTAACAGACACTAATTTCAGGATTTTGAGAAGGAAAGTGCTAGTTAAGTGAAAAGTTAGTGGAAGTATGGAATACCCAATGAGAAAGCAAAATATATGAGAGAAAAAGCAGCAAAGGTAAAAATGTATAAAAAATTAAAAAGAAGTCAATTAACATATGAAATTTAAAAAGTTTGGTAAATGGCAATCTGGCAACAATGTGTATGGATCTTTCACCCTTGTTTATGATATGATAACATATCATATCATATCATATGGAGAGCCTTGGTGGAGAAGAGAACAGACAGATGATGTAGAATGTAGAATTAATCCAGAAGTCATGGGAAATGTGGTACAAATATATTTGAAATAAGTAATAGCTGGCTAAATGACCAAACAGTGAAATGTTATGTTTTAATGACATGAGGGCTGAGCAATTGGCTAGGATTAATAATAATAATGATAAACGAGGTTGCTTTCTAGAATATGTGCCATGGTCAAGATTGTTCTTAAAGTCATTATTATAACAAAAATATTTGCCAGTTTGCAAATGACTTCATTGTTGTTTCTTTCCAAATTAAAATAATAGAGTAGTAGCTTCTAGTCTAACGCCATTTGGTCCATTTAAGAAGTTATATAGCACAATTCCATTTAATTCAACAGAAAAGGGGGATGTTAATGGAATTCCTTCAAATGTGTCATGTTGCAAAAACATTTTGAAAGTAGTTGTTCTAAATAATGTTTTCAGGCAGAAATCAATTTTCAGCAACAGCTCACTGACATCAAGAAAATATGTACTAGAACAAATGGGAAATTCTGTCAAAAAATCCTAGTTGTACACATAAAAAACTCTCACCAACAAAGCAATTTATACATGCCTTAAATGCATATACTGGATATAGAGTGTACACTTTGGCAAAATATAAACTAACTCAATTTAATAATCTGTTAGATTTCTAAACTACTTATATGTATTGATACATTTGACATTATCACTGTTGTTACTCCATCTTTTCTCTACAGTCACTTACAAATAATTAATTGTATGTATGCAAGTGATGCTCAATGTACCATGATTTTTTTTTTCTTTGATGTTAGTAATTTTTCATCTTTATGTTTGTATTTGTTCTTGTACTAGAATGTTTCTTCCTGGGGCTCCAATGAATATGGGCTACACTCAGCTGAAACTTAAAAATAAACTGTATACAAAACATGTCTACATAAATACATCCATGCAAAAATGAATGCATACATAAATAAATAAATAAACTAAAATTATTTTCTAACCTTAGAACATAGTAATGATCCACATATATGTCATATAGTGGCTGAAAAGAAAAATTAAAATGTATTTCAGTGATTTTGTGAACCATATTTCTGCTCATACTATAAGCACAGATCCGTATCACATTTATTGTACAAAATGCGATGTCCAATACTTGCACAGTTCAGATCAGAGCATTCATTAGTACTGAATTGGCTGACATTTTCTTACACTATACAGGCCACAAACTTTTCTCAGTAACATCACTGCAATCTAATCACAGATGCAAGTATCTCAAAGTTAATTAGTAAAAAATGCACTGCACAATTGTACAGTCTGCAGACTGACAGGAGGACTATTAAATGCTTACAGAAAGCTACTACTGTCAGTGGCTAAAAAAAGGAGATCATGAAACCAATAATGAAGAATATTCATCTGTCCATAAATTTAACATAATTCTAATACTCTACAGCATTTGAGCTTTTATGTTTATTTAAAGGATCCACAACTTAATAACAAAAATGGATTTTAGTGATAAGTTTCACTGCAGGAGATACAAAAATACAAAAAAGTTACATTAAGCCATGTCATCAGATCTTTGTAATTTATTTTGTGCTTATAATTTGCTTACTTTGAAATAAAATAAAATAAAATAATACTACAATTTTGGACTTCATGCATGTTCTAATAGGGTAATAAAAAATAATATTATTACCCTTACATTACTAGTCGTATCGACACTCAGTCTCCCCGCTCGTTTTTCCTTCTATGATCTTTCTCTCACCTATTGACTTTAAGTTTTATTTTACTTATTTATTTGTTTGTTTATTCATTCATTTATTTCTGTGCTCTGTTTTGCCATAAACATATTCACAAATCACTATATATATTTAATATATCTTTGACAATTATAATTACAAGAATTTAGCATTGATAGGCAATAAAACAGTTTCAGTTAGCAAGCTTATTTAGTATTTCTGTTTTGGAAGCTTTTCTACTAAAGCCTGTGCTGAAAATTAATGCCACACTGTTTGATACCGCAGTTATCAAAACAAAGCTAAAAAAATTGTATAGCTGTGCCACTCCATTTGCATAAGTACACACAAAAACTGAGAGATGGTATAGTTTAAAGCTTTCTCTTAAAGTAATGTTGAGTGTCATTACAACCATGGCAAATGAAACATTTCTTGGAAAGGATAATAAGCAAACTGACAAATGGTCTTTCCACTTGAAATGTACTCATAGAAATAAAAATTAATTTATGAAAGTACTGATTGAAAAGTATCATTTGTATTCTTATATTAATCACTGAAATCAGTCATTTTCTGGTGCGAAGTTTTGATCTGGCAGTCTTAAACAATAACAAGATGCATTTGGACTGGGTTAATGTCATTTGTTTTTTTTATTTATTTACGTATTTATTTATTCCACTGAAGCCCGTTTCAGCAAGTAGACTTTTAATGCAAACTCTGGATTGTGATTACGTGCTGAACAACTGTGTCTTTTTTAGATTCTGTCCCTTATGGATACAGGCTGTCAATAAGAAAAGTGTTATCTTAACTAACACCCCTCCCCACAAATCCTTAGTTACCTCCCTACTAACATGGCCTCCATATAGATGCCCATGATCATCAGGACCCAAATTATTTGGGGTGCATATAGGCTTGTAAGGCCCCAGTGATTGTTAGCCTAATAACATATCTATGAATCTATGAGCAAGTAAAACTTGTCAGACACTCTATTGTGTTAAATGTTAAAAAATATATATTTTTGTTTACAAGACATATTATGTAACAAGTCCTGTGAGAAATTAGCCCTTTTTGTGTTACTTTATTGTAAAGTATCAACAAGGATAACTGATATAGCTAATGTCATCTTCCAGTGAAAAAGAATGGCTTGTGCCAAAGCGTTAACCAAACAAGTAGCAATACCTCCAAGCCTTCCATATTGGGAAGTTGTGTGACTACAATCAACAACTGTAACTAAATATGCTCATCAGTCATAGCAACACCATACAGGAAAACAATAAAAAAGCAAAAAAAAAAAAAAAAAAAAAAGCTACATGTCTAAATAAAAGGTCACTTCCTGCTTTTAGTAAATGAGTTTAACTTGCATTCAATCTGCACGTCATGTTATATGTGTCGGGTAAAGTCATGTCACTCTAGCTTTGCTCTGGCCTTTATAGTTTATCCTTTTTACTTTAACAAGTGCTTTATCTGGTAAGTCATAGCACTGTTTTCTATGAAAAGAAGAAACAGATGGGCAGACAGGAAATGGATGGAAGGAGGGAAAGAAGAAAGGAAGGAAGGAAGGAAGGAAGGAAATGGAATGCAAATAATTATGTTCATTGACAGAATAAATCAGATAGTAAAATAATAGCTATAATAATACTGTAAAACTGGCTTTGGCTTATCACACAAAATTAAATGTTAACAGAAGAGTAGGCCAAGGCCTACATTAATCTCCTACCTGCCCATATTAGTTATAATATTATTTCATCATTTCTGTACTAACTGCATAAACCTTACAGCTTAGAAGTGTGTGTGACACTACAAACAGTCTTTCATGTCATGGTAAATGTATCCTAGCCTTGGAGAAAACATTAATTTCTTGTAATTTGCTATGAGCAGTTTAAATGAGCAGTTTAACTCTAGGCTGCAGTGATCATCACTAATCTTTGCTGTGTTAGCATTAACTTTGAATTAAACATGTAAAAT
Organism: Protopterus annectens; assembly: GCF_019279795.1. Classification (NCBI taxonomy): domain Eukaryota; kingdom Metazoa; phylum Chordata; order Ceratodontiformes; family Protopteridae; genus Protopterus; species Protopterus annectens. Next base: position 345,023,955 of record NC_056732.1, read on the forward strand.
GTATCTCTCTCTCTCTCTTTCTCTCTCTCTCTCTGTTTCACTTGCCAGCTTTTATTTCACTTTTAAATGTTATCTTTGTAACACACATGGTCAGACATTACATTATCAAGATAAATGTAATGGCGAACAAAAACTCCAAACCATCAAAAAGTACCAACTGACTGTTTGAATGGAGGACAAAAGCACTCAACTACTGATACTGTTTGGTCACTTGAACTTTAGTGACAAGATTTAAGGGTAAGCATTTTGGCTTCATTGTCTGTGTAACATGTAGCACACCGTTGTAAGGTACCATGACTTTGGCAGCCGTATTTGTTACATTTGTTTTGCAGGAAGTGTTCCTGTACGAGGGTGATTATGTTTAGTCAAGACAACTTGCATTCTGCACCAGAAGATAGTGTATCGGGTACATGAAGGTGCAATGCACTGATGGCAGGTTTGCAGTAATCTTGCAGATAATGATGTACATCAAAAGATACAGCAGCATGAGTATGGATAGTTCATGTTAAGGAAGTGTCACAAACAGCTAGTGAGCACAAGGCAGCGAGGTGTACAATATGTACGATTGCAGTAAATATGGTTTTGGTTTCAAATATTTATTGCTGAGATTTTTGCTTCTGTAAAGCTAAAGTGACAGGGCTTGGAGAATGGTTGTTACATATACATATACATAGACACATACAAACATGGACACAACATAGACAGATAGATAGATAGATAGATAGATAGATAGATAGATAGATAGATAGATAGATAGATATAGATACAGATACAGACATATAGATAGAGACAGAGATATGTTTGTGGGTGCTGTTACCGTTAGCTTGGTCATACGTTGTGCTCATCAAAATTTTTTTCTGTCACAATTCATTGAGTGGTGGAATTGAGTGTTGTTTTATCTAATGTAAGGTACATGAGAGATAGGAGTAATGATGAAACTTTATTTTGTAAAGAACTTTTCACACTGGAGTTTAGCATATGTCTGTGTGTGCGGCTATTTGTGGATTGAAGTTAGAGATTAAGGGCTATGGAAGGCGACAGAAGTGTGTTGAGTTTGCATAGTGGTGTGTGTGGTGTGTATTTGTCTGTCTGTCTTGTGTAGTGGGACTTATGGGAAAGGGTGTTTAGTATCCTAATGTGCTTGGGCGGGAAAACGGGTAGGGATTAGGGGTAGAGAAAGGGGTAGGGATAGCACACACGTGTACAAAGGCTAACCTACCCAGTCCCTATTCCCAACTCTGTACACAGGGTAATAAATACTCTTTCCATAACAGTACAAATAAATGATGTCTAGTAGGAGTTGGAGGTCTACTTTTTTAATATATATATATATATATATATATATACATATATATATATATATATATATATATATATATACATATATATATATACATATATATATATATATATACATATATATGTATATATATAGAGAGAGAGAAAGAGAGAGAGAGAGAGTGAGATAGAGAGACGGGGGAAGGGATGCATAGAGTGATATAGATTTGGAGACAGGGGAACATAAGCTTGTTTACTTCAGTTTCTTCATTCTTTTTGGAAGTATGTGACCTCACACAGTATTTTAGTTTATCTTCTTAATTATTGGTTGAATTGCTAGCTTTATTTGTCTTTACCTTGCAGTTTGTCTGGTTTTGCAGTTTACAGTCTCATTCTATTTTCTATCTGACTTACACTATTTATTGCTGAAGTAGTATATAACTCTGGAAATGGGGAGGTAGATGTCTACAATATGTGATCATGATCTTCCCTGCAGTAAGCCTACATGCAAATTCCCATTCTGCCTGTCTGATTATAATGGTGATTCAGCGTACCTTACTGCCATGTTTCTCAAAGCATTTTGCTACAGATGTACACACTCTGCCAGTCAGTTACATAGCACATAAAGCTTGTTTCACACTTCATTTATAGAAAACATGACTGTTCTGTGCTCTGTAATTAAATTGTAACTGTTCTGTGCTCTGTGATTAAATCAGCAAAGAGACAGAACAGATAAGAAAAGGATGGACAAACTCAACTTGCCTACATACCCCCATATGATTTTCTTTGTGCACTCTTGTCTTAGGAGACCATCCAGACAATTAGACAAATACTGAACCTGGAGAACAATTGCACTACTGTATTTACTTCCTCATGCATTATTCTGTATCATGTTCTCAGGTCAGCTAGAACTTCATGTAGTCCACATTTTAACAAGTGAACCACAAATAATTCACAGTACTGTATCATACTGAAGGATATTAAACACTCATTACATGTTCGTTCCAATCATTTACTTTCAACATAACAATGTAAAGAAAAGTGGCAACTGAAAAGAAACTTTAAAAATCCACAATAAGGAATACAGGCTAGAGTAATGCAAATAAAGAGTTTGATAGATGCAACATTCCTTTTCACCTGGTGTTTTTGTCCTTAATGTAAATATTCTGCGCTGCCATTTTCTGATCCATATGCAGATATTGTCCATCCTGTGACACGACTACTCATATTAGATGGAATAACAAGTCAAAGTCCAAGCGGGATGTCAACATATTGTTTCACTTCCTGACACCTTTTTGCTCATATACAGGCCCCATGTATTCCTTAAATTAGTAGCTTACTCATAATATTTTACAAAATCATTTTTGCGGCTTATGTTTGCAGCATTTCCTTGCCTTGTACCTGCAGAGCTTTATTTCATTGCTGATCGTATCAATATCTTGTGAGGTAAGTATTCCATTCTCTGAATGATCCTGACTAAATTTTCTTTGTTTGAACGGTGTCAGATATAAGTACTAATACAGAAGAGTAATGCAGTATATTATGTAGGGCCCCAATCCTATAACTGTCTTTAAAAATATGTGTAATAATGATGATTCCATTAATACTTTTTAAATAAAAGGTCATGTAAGAGAAACTTGTGGCAGTGTGTTTAAACATTAAGGAAATAAAAGCCATAAAAGTAGACTCATGTACATACACATGCTTCCATACACATACACACACACACACACACACACATGTGCAAACACACACACACACACATACATGTGCAAACACACACACACATACATGTGCAAACACACACACACACACAAATACACACATGCTTCAAATACATACGCAGGTAAAATAAGCTGCTGAAGTCATTAAGGCTTTCTCTGGATTCCTAACTCTTGTAATAGCAGACAGGGTCAGAATCACAGGTTCTGTTAATAAGCATTGTGTAACGAATAAAGGAAAATCAAAATGAGAAAAGGGAGTTGTGGATGGATAAAATAATATTCTCATGGACAGCTGTGCAACATTATCTACCTTTTTTCTAGTACGTTCCTTTTCTGTCCCAATTCAGAATATTTTTGTGCATAAGCTTTGGTTCATATAGCTGAGTAGAAGGCATATTTTTTGCTACCATGTTATGGTAATGTTGATGATGTCATTATGTACTTGGTGAGAACTACAGTGAACTGAATATTTGAATGTGGTGTTTCCACATCACAACTCCTAAGAAATCATGAGCACATACGGTGTTGAAGGACGCACATATAACAAATAACCAAAGAAGTATGGGTTAGGATATTATGGAAACTAGTATGCTACTGTTGATTCATTTTCAAAGTGTGTGTGTGTGTGTGTGTGTGTGTGTGTGTGTGTGTGTGTGTGTGTGTGTGTTTTAGAGAAAAAAAATTAAAGACAAAGGCTAAGGCTTTAGAAGCTCTCTGCTCTTAAAGACACAGAAAGAAAAAAATAACTTCTGTTTTATTTCAAGAAAAAAACAATGTCTTCAAAATATACGCATCACCCTTTATTTCGATAAGTGCAATCCAATCGTTTTAAATGCTGTAAATTTCGTTGACAATAGTAGAAATAATCACATTTCCCAATGACTTAAAGTCCTATCTGTAGTTACTGCCTGTGCCCAGCCTTAATCATGGTCATCAGGGAATTGAATACATTCTCTCCTAACTTACCTACAGGACTGAACCATTCAACTCTCCTTTTAACCTGCTTCTTCCTCCTCTTTTACTTCATTATTCAAATCCGTGAAAGTGTGAAAAATGGAGAAAGGAGCTATCTAATGTTTTGTTGACTGCTTTGTTAAACTGTAGCTATACCCTGTACAGCTGAAAGATGAGAGCTATGTTATCAAAAGTATGGAAGAACGCGCTAACAATAAAATTAGACAGATGCCTGCCCTGTCGTGCAGTGCAGAAGCCGACTCAATCTGCTTAATGTGTCCTTTGGTAGGCATTCTACTTTAGGGCCATGTTGTTTTGGCAGTAGTGCTTTAGACACTGAAAAAATGCCCCCCTTTATTTTAGTTGCTAACATGATATTGTTCTAAAACAGGAAACTCATAATGCTGCTTTTTCGCGTTTCAAACATTTTGGGCAAATACATAATGTTGCCATAATTTTGGATCGCAGCTGCAGCAGATACAATTTTTTACATTGCTGCATTTTATTGTTATTTTACCTGTTTATTTGGTCATTTAATTACCCATATATTTCCGATGCGTCCACTGGTCTCTGACCACTGGTGTCCTTATCTTTATTTTTGCCAAAAAGTTTATAATAACAGAAAATGTTATTTCACGCAATAAGTACATTTCCGGCGCCTTTCTCCTGATCATTTAAAGGCACACATCTGCCAGCTAGGTACTAATAATATTAATATCTGGGTGTCCAACTTTCAAAATAAACGAGATTGATGGGATCCCGTCTAGTAACGTAGTTTAGCTTGAGCTTTTTTTATAAGTATAATGGTCTGATTTGTTGCCAACGTGTGGGTTATACACAAACCAGAAGAATGGGGCACTCTTTTCATTAATACTTGTATACAAGTATGTCTTAACTGCCCTGCTTCCCTAATGTATGACATTTTGTTATTCAGAATGGTAACATGAATTAACCCACATCTTTATTGTAAAATCAGAAAGGCAAAAAGAATAGGAACAAAATTTGGGACAGCCTTCCAACAACTATGCAGCTGTGTTGTCTTTTTCATCTGCTTCTAAGAAATGCAACACGCATGTAGTTATTGTATCAGAAGGATTAAGCCGCGTGTTTATTAAAGGAGACATTTCCTGTAGAAGTTAATTTGATCAGTAACTGGTGCACAATTCTACATCCATTTGGCACACAAATTAAGAGACGAGGGTAATTTTACTTAAATATTCATTTATACATATTCATTTTAACACAGTCTTAATCAAGTTCCCCTCAGTCCTGCAACTTTTGATCACATTCTGATCTCTTCCTTCTGGTGTCATCTCATCTGACCAAAATATGTTGCTTAATGGCCAAGTTTTTTTTTTCAATAGTCTTTCAGGCATTGCTTATTTTCTGCATGACTTGTAAATAGCTCATACTGCATTGTGCCTCCTGCTGCTTTCTCGTTTTGGCGTCCCTGACTGTGTTTATGTAAAAGAATTTCCATTAATGCGTGACTAACTCATTACGAATGCAATAACTGGCATAACATTATAATGCAATAGCTAGCATAATATTATAATACAATAACCGACATGATCTTCTTTGGTCTTTAACCATACACATTTTGTTATGACGCAGACATTTTTCAGATGCAGCAGAAAGTAAAATACTAACAGATATAGCTCCCAATACTCCCTCTGTAAAATTACAGAAATAATAGCGATGGTCCACAGACAGAATACAGTGGTGATGCGATATCTTATTAGCTGCATCGTAAAACATGTATTTACCAATGAATAGGATTGCATACCATTGCGTTCCAGTTTTCACCAACATTGGTGACGGGTAGTGTATAAATGGTCAGTGTGTGAGTGACTCTGTGCGTGCGTGTGTGTACTTGTGTATTATTAGAATGTTATACAAGAAGACAAGGCATTTCAACATTTCTTAACAGGATTAAATTGCTAAGTGTCTAGGTGTGTGGTGGTGGGGAGGGGGTGTGAGCCACATGAACAAACGTGAAACTGGAAATGGAAAGCAGTGTAGTGATGTTTTTAATCTGCACATAGTAAAGACCACGCTATGAATGTATGTTTGTATGTTTAATTTGGTGGGGTGGAATATTGAGACGCCCTGTAGTACAGATGGTTTTTGGTGGGTGTCAGAATGAGTGTGATACCTCAGAATATATAATACTTGTCCTTATATATCAGAATCATCTCACTTTCTTAAAACAAGTGTTGGCTTATTGTTAAAACTTGAAAGGTCGTAAGCACTCCACAACATACCTCTCAACCTCTTAGTGCAAGAGATCTGGACAAAGCCTAAAATAATAGGGGGTAGAAAGGTCCAAAATAGGGACATATTTTAAATATAGTCCTTATAAACTTAGAAAGTTGCTAGAATAATAGGATGTGTGTTGGCGTGCATTTTCTGACGGTTATGAGGTGTGAAACTCAAATGTATGTCACTGTTTAGTGACTTCAACCCTCACTGATTTTTCCAGAAAATTTCCATAAATGTTATAAGGAACAGACTAAAGATATGCGTCAGAAATCGGGGTATTCGGCGAAAAACTGCTCAGTTGAGAGGTATGTTCCGCAAAAAACAAATACTTCTTCCTGTTAAACATATTTATTTATGTTCAAATTTATACAGCATAAAATAAGTGAAACTAGTATTAATATAAGTACTCAAAGTCATAGCTAATGCAGATTTGCGATGTTTCTAGAGAGAAAATAGCAATGAAATTACTCTCATAAATCAAACTGAATGGCAAATTTGAACAGTTACTTTGTTAGAAATACTGGCAAAAAATGTACACGCTAAAAACATGTCAGTGAAGTAAACACTGCTTCCAAAACAATCCTATTGTATAGATAGTCCTTTGTTTTTAAACAAACGCACGTGCCATATATATGAACATATAGCATGTCCATGTGATGGTCTTACTTATAGCATTCAAAAATAAATGAAAAACAAAAGTTGCATTTCCTTCAACACAGATCAACTTTAAAAGTCTACTAGCATGTCTTACGGTGGAAAAACAACAATAAATTAAACCAGGAAGGCTAGAGTCAAGCAAACATTTATTTGACACCCACCCACTTTCTTATTTACATATGCATTTTAATGTGTTTATTTATTTATTTACAGATATACCAAAAGCTTGGAAACAATCTAGATGAAAAAAATCCACTTGGTCAACACTACTCATCTCCTAATTTCCTGTTTTACTGTAAGTGTTAAGTAATAATTGTAGGAAATTATTATTATTACTATTATGGGGGAGCAAGAAACATTTATTTTATGTTACATATACAGAATGTGTGCCATATAACATTGATCACCAATGTAAATTTGAGTAATTAATATAAATATGAAGCTTATAACATGTCTCAAAAACAATTGTTGAGAATGAAGTACGACCTAGGGAAGATTACATAATTAAAAAAGGCGTATTATAGGCAACTGAAATTCTGGTTTGCTTTTACACAGAACTAACTCCAACAAATTAAAATTATAACTTTTTACTACAATAAAATTATTGGAAAATAATCTGAAAATGAAACCCGCCCTGTTTATTTTAGATGCGTAATTAAACCATTTCATTTTACTTGTCAAACTGAAATGTGCGCTGAATTTCTAGTATTATAGTTGAAATGCTTTTCCTGAAAATCGAATGTTTTCAAGACATGCTGTGCTGCTAAATCGATTTATATTAGTGATTTATTGTTTATCTGTCCCTGTTTTATCTACTGACTATTAAAAATTAATAAAACTGCTTTTGAGGGAAAATGTTCCTGAATAACAAAACTTAAAACAAAAACTGGTACTAAAATCAAGATATGTATTTCATTCCTGCGGTTCAAAGTTGGCAATTTTAACAGTCATAATTCATCAATAGTATTAACCGAACCAGATACAGTAGAGACACCAGGTGGCGCCCTTGATCCACCGATTGGGGATAGTATTTCTTCGTGAGCGGCCAGAAGTCAAGGTCAAAGACTTTCTGTTTTAGTCAAGGTCAAGGTTTGAGGCCTCTACAAGCCTTACCACTTGGATAACTACCAGACCTTGTCCTCGCTGCTCCCTCCCTGCTGCTCTTCTGCCCCCAAACAAAACTGGCTGTATTCGAAGGGACTGCTGGGAAAATAGATGACTGGTTCTAATAAATTAAAACAATTACCAGAACCAGCCATCTATTTTCCCAGCAGCCCCCTTATACCCCCATCGGAAAATTAAAACTTCGCTATTCTGCCAGTTGTATGAGGTTGAATCTTGATGCAAATGGTTTTAGGATAAATCCCTGAAGGGCGTGTATGTTACTAAACAGGAAAATAACAGATCTTTGTGTCTGCCGTTGTTTGTAAAAATACATACAAGTAATTCTGAAGCTACAGAAATGGTACAAATATTAGCACAGCCCAAAAGAATGCGTTATTTTTTCAACTTCAAAACTTCAACAATAGTTTGGTTTTCTTTCTTTTTTCTTACCAGCATTTTGAAAAACGTTATTAGAAATGTTTTCACCGCGTGCTAAATGGGTAACCTGAAATGCACCCTGCTTTAGAAATGAGTTAAAAATAATGCAATTTGTATTTTTTATCAGAACAAAAATCCGCTGCAGTTTTATAATGTATGTGTGTTTACTTAAAAGTTTTCATGAATAGTAACAGCTGTTTTGAATTTTTGGAATGTGTACAGTGTACATCTGATTTTCTGATTTTTATTTCTCTCATTCGTAGTTCCATAAATAAAGCTCAAAGAATTCTCCGCATTTAGAAGCTACAGAAAAGAAACCGTGCTCGTATAAAACTAGGAAAGCTAAATGCAAATTGCATAACATTTTATAAAAATGTTAAGAAAACGTTTAAAATTTCAAAGAAAGTACCTGGGGAAATATGTTTGTCAGTCCACACTGATATCCACGTATGTGAAAGAATAAAATAGCTTGTTTATTTATTTTACAATACTTGTCCTTGCTTAAAACGTGACAACTACATTTACAGTCATGCTTCTCATTATGCAGAATTGTTCACCTGAGCAGTATAAAAGCATGCAGATGAAGTTCAAGAAAATAATGTTTCGGCACCAACCTTTATACCTGCTCCCTAACCCTTTTGCAAGCACAGAAACTGAGTCAAACAGATCAGGATATCCTAATAATAATCGTCACATTAACTGAGCTCACTGTGTGACTGCTTTGTTGTGCCTTTGAGAGCTTCCCAGTGCGATTTTAGAAAATGTCCTTCCATCTGCTTTTTTCTCTGTACAGCAAACTCCTGTAAGTTTTGACCATTAAAATCCACCAAAGGCATACACGCCTCAAATGAAGGCGTTCGTTGCCTGGTAAATATGTAAAAAAAATCATAAACAACAAATATATATTCCCATGGATATGATCCGTTAACTGGTGGTCTTCAGTTTATTGATGACTTTCTTCTCTTTAACCCTTCTGTTTTGGAACCATATTGTAACTTGCCTCTCGGATAGATTTGTTGCTGCAGATATTCTCCTGCGCTTGTCCTTGGTAATAAATTTATTAGTTGCATACTCCCGCTCCAGTTCTTTCAACTGCACTTTTGTGTAAGGGACTCGTTTTTTCCTCCCACGTCGATAAGCACTTACCTCAGAAGGATGTGTCACAACGTCTGCAAGAGAAAAAAAAATCACACACACGCACTGGAATGAAATCTTAAATAATGTAGTGGCTATTTATAAACATAATCTATAAAAATAATTGTTACTAAATCCTAATGTAATGTATCACTAGACATCTGCAAGTAGACAACTATATTTACTATGAGAAAAAATGCTGAGTGGAAATTACAATGTGGCGTCTACGGAGAAAGTTGGAAATACAGCTGCATTATATGCACTGCCCAAAACTCACAAATAAACTTTTATTTCATTTGGTTGACAAATGTCTACTTGCAAATGTACATTTTGATTGCATTGGAAATATGAATTGTTAATTGACCACTTGTGAACCACTCACGTTCATTGCTGTCAAAGTTTTAGAGGAAAGGTGCATTAGTTAATAGAAGTTTGCCTTAATATATTTATTATTTCACTTCATTTTATGTACTTTTTTATGCATCTCTTTCTCTCTCTCTCGCTCTCTCTCTATATATATATATCAAACTTTAATTGAAGGGTGCAAAAACAATTATTATAATCCTGCACTTTGTGGCATTTTATATGCCTATTACCTGGCAATGAAGATTTCCAGAGGTGAGCTGGCTGTGCTTGATCTTTGGGACAGTACATTTGACCATTCCACCCATTAGGAATTGCCCAAGGCTGATAGCTTTCCATGGGCAGTAGAGGCTCGTGTCTCGGTTCCCCAGTCCCACTAATAGCAGGAACGACGGGCATATCCAGATAGCCGGGCACTGGCTGGTAGGGTCCGGTTGCATAGCCCTGATAAAAAGCGAATTCTTTTGCCCTGGAGGTGAATTCTTCGCCTGAGACTGAAGTGTCCATGTATTTTTCTGCGAATGTTGAAGGCTGTGCGCAGGACTTGATAGCATTGTGATGTGTCATCCTGCAGGGGTAGTAGCCGCTGCCAAAATATCCATAAGGAAGGGAAGCACTCGACGAGCTCTGGGCTGCCGAACAGGGACTGCACTGTTTGACAGGTTCAGCCATGCCAGAAGATGGCACTTCACTCGATGAGTACGCGCTTGAGGGGGCCAGGGATGCTGGATGGTGGGCCACAAGATTTCTGCATTGGTTTGCAGCGAAGTTGCCTCCTGGAAAAGCTTCCATATTTTTATTCATCTCATCCAAACCGTTGTCGTACAGAAACATCACCGGGTCAATCCAGCGCGGATGAAGGAGCACTGACGCTGTCATAGCACGTCCAACATTTAGGCTAGTGGCTCTTTTTTAAAAGCCTCAAAGACTGAAAAAAGAGATACAGAATCTCCGAGACTTACCCCGACTGACGCGCCAGGGTCGCCAGGGGCAGCGCCGCCATTGGCCAGGGCCATCCACGTGATATGCAAATGACATGATAAACGTCTAAAGAATAAAAATTCAGATAACTTAATAAGCAATAACAGCAACTGGTCCAGAAAACCGGCGGGTTGCCTTTAATTAATGTAACTTTTTACCGCTTGAAAGGGAAATCTAATGCTGCAAGGATGCACTTACCTTTCGCAGATGCCAAAATGTTTTTCTCAAGTGGAACTCTTACTCTGCAACTTTAACTATTGGTGAGCGCGCAACTAAATTCCCGTTTTATGAAACTGTTTTTAGTTTTAAGTTTGTTTCGCAGTGTTTCTTTGTCTTGATATTATGCTGAATGCAGTTATTGATAAGTATATGCATTCCTTATAAATAGTAAACACAATTCTTTTTTTTTTCTGTTGCTCATTGGTCGGCACTATTTAATTGAAACTTGGTTCCTGGTACCAAGATGATCACATCTAATTTGTCTTTGTCTTGTAAGGAAAAAACGAGAAACTTGACTGGTTTGGGCTGCGTTGTGTATGTAGACGTTAATCTGTTGAGAATTTAGATAAATGGCCGTAAATCCTATTTCTAAAAGCGGATGCTGTAGTTAATTGTCCTTTGTCGAGAAACAAGCCATATATTCTGCTACTCTCCATGTGTGTGTGTGTGTGTGTGTGTGTGTGTGTGTGTGTGTGTGTGTGTGTGTGTGTGTGTGTCTTTTTTTTGGGGGGGGGTATGCTATTACTACACTCCTCATTAGTATCATTGTATACTTTTATTGTTGTTTCTTTTTCTGTTTCAAACAGCAGCATAAACAATCAGGAAAGCATTAGATTGTGTACAGTACTCTTTCATTACACAGAAAATCTTAACTGGAGTATATCACGGTTCAGGCAACAGGTGAAACTGATCATATTCTAGAGTGCTTTATTGTTGTCTGAAACTCATTTCGTTGAAATTTTCATCAATAAATCTGCATTGATCAGCTGAATGACATAAATGCGGCCCAAGACTCAAATGGGGGCAAGCATCATGCTGAGGATATGCCATCTCACATCCCACTTTTACATTCGAATTTCAGTGTCGCCATTGCCTTTGATAGTAATCGAATTTCCTCAGTAACCCACAACCTTTGCAATTTTTTCCAGTGAAGAAATTCTGCTGTCTCTGCAGGGTTCTCAAAGGAATCCATCTTCGGCAATAAAGTATTAAAATCCTATTATCTAAAAAGAAGATTAAATCAGCTTGAAGAAGAAATGCACGGTAAGTTAGGAAAGGTTTATTTTTAGTTGCATGGTATTTCTTGTCAGTATCTCCCACAAGTGTACCCAAAAAGAACAAAACACCTTTAATAGTGTATCACCGTTTTCAACAAGCTTGAAATGCGATGTCTGTTATCCATCTACTGCACGCTCACTGTACAGATAAAAACAAAATAAGCCACGAGGCAAATATGGTCTCCAGACAAAATCTTGAAGTGCTTCACCAGAGCTGGAGAGCATCATAAAACTGACCACCATTTAGTTTGCCACATCATGAGTTGTTCTGTAAGACGTGATATGGCCGTTTTCAGGGTATTAACCCTTACACAATGTTTTGTCATGCTTACTTATACTTACTAAAACAGGAGCCGGATCCTGCACCCGAGACAGAATTGTACAAGGTCAAGTTCAAAGTTGTACTATATCCTCAAGCCAAAGGGCTATCTCATCTGGATAGCTAGAGAGATTGCTTGATTGATTGATAAGAAAGAGGCTGTTGCATATATAAGACTTTTTGCAGTATATTTATATGTTGAGTTTTGGCAACCACAGTTGCTTCCAATAATGTGAATTAAGATAGTTTACATGAGACATTTTTCAGTAGGTGAAGGAGTGAAGTGAGCTCGCGTGTTTGCCAAGGTTGTTGTGTCCCCTAATTCTCAATACATAGGCATAAGTAAATTAGGATGCTGCTAGACGCATCACTACAATTAAATTCTTTATTACTTACACGGGGACGATTGTTAGGAAACTGTAAACTATTCATTAAATTTACAGCAGCATGCACTGCGTTCTTGGAATTTACATATTGAAATTAAAAGTAATTTTGTTATTTATTATTTTTGTTTTGTGAAATGCGTTTATTAGAATGTTTGAATTGTAGTAACTGGACAAGAAAACTGTGAAGATGATCAGCTATTATGTTGTTGTACAGTTATTATCACATCTTTCATACCAAATATTTCAATTAGTATAACAATATCTAAAACAATTACACTTATTATACATGATAGTATACTAACAGTGGACTCATAAACGATCACCATACATTTCAACAGTCCACATTTTGCTTCATATTTTGGTCTGTTCCTCATATCATTTGTGATTTTCTGGCAAATAACTGAGAACTGAAGTCACTAAATAATGATATATTTTTGAGTGTCAGACTTTCTTATCCTTCAGAAAATGCACGTTAAAAAATATGTTATTCTGGTAACTTTGGAAGTTTATAAAATCAATACTGAACATCCGCCCCTATTTTGGGGTCCTTTCTCCCCCGTTATTTTATTTTTTAATTTATAAATTGTGTTGCTTTGTCCAGATTTATTGTGTTAAGAGATGGGAGGTATGATACCTAAACGTAAAGAGTTTTCAGCAGTTGTAGAATGCCTTCACTTAGGCTTGTAATTAACTATAAGTAACACTATGTAAGTTTTCACAGAAACTCAAAAGAAACAACCAAATTAAGTCTGCCCCATCTTGATGTTTTTATTTATGACAGAAGACGGCTTTCAATTTCTCAGTAAGAAAGCATTCTTATATGCTGGTGTATGTCTGCACGGTTCTTACGTGTCACTAATGTTCTGGGATGTCCCTAGTTTAGGCTACTTATATTTTCTTGTTTTATTCAAAAACATTAGCACTTCATTTATAATAAGCAAACAGTGATAACGTGTTTTATACGCGTTTAAAAGTTAGAATGTCGTCCTAACAACATGTAATATTAAACTAACAAGAAAGAAAGAAAAAAAAGTTCCCCTAATAATTTCATTTTTTCAACTCAGTAAGGTCAAATGTTGTGCACTTTTCCTTCTAAAAAGTTTTTATTATTATTATTATTTGATAAACGATAATGGTTTGTATTTAACAAATAATGAGTCATTACAGCTTCAGACTTCTTTTAATTTAGAAAATGTCGGATAATTCGAGTCTCGTTATTTTGTCAATTCTTTAAATCAGTCGTACTTATAGGATTTGCACCTGTTCCTCTCGACGAAAGACATTCCTTATTTGGGTAGTTGCATTCCGCAAAAAAATATGAACATGGCCAATGTCGTGAGGTTTTAGGGAAAAATATTTCCTTCGTTTCTAGTGGTATAAAACAATTATTTTGTATGTGAAACACCTGTAGACGACAGTGAACAACAGAAACAACTCAAATTTTATAAAAGTGATTTTCCTGGCAACAAAGTATAGTCCTTTGCACTGGTTGTGGGCATGGTTTGTATTGCACATTTCCATAAAAAGTGTCCCACTTTGGGCATCTGAAATGGTGGCAACCCCTAGTTCTTAATAGCTAAAAATGATCCCTGGTTTGATGTATATGTTCCTGATTTTAGAGATAATAGGTTGAAATGCATGCTGTGTGTGTGTGTGTGTGTGTGTGTGTGTGTGTGTGTGTGTGAGCGCATGCAGATTTTCGCAGAACGACTAGGTTTTTGCCTGATATTCTTGGTCTGTTCCTCATAAAATTTGTGATTTTATGGATTTTTGTGGCAAATCAGTGAGGACTGAATCCACTAAATAATGATAGACATTTGAGTTTCAGACTTCATAGCCTTTAAAATGCAGGGTAACAGAAGACCTTTTATCCCAGCAACTTTCTAAGTTTATCAGAAGAACAATATTTAAAATTTGTTCCTATTGTGGGGCTTTGTACCCCATTATTTCTGGTTTGTCCAGACTTTTTTGTGCTAAGAGGTTGTGAGCTATGTGTGTATGTTGGGGGCGGTGTTTAAAGACATATGGATTGTTTAAGTATTATAGCGTAGGGATACCTAAGTGTCACACATAATCTGTATTTTTGATAAAAACTGTTATTGACTTTATATTGAAAAGATAATAACTGACATGCAGACAAGTACATTTAGTAGTTGTTTTACAAAGACGGTAAATATTAGCCAGTTAAATATTATATTTTATAATTGATCTTTTTACGATAAAAATGTACATAAACTATAATGTTTGCGAATTGACGGTGGCAAAAAAAAAAAAAAACGCGAGAGAGAAAGAAAAACTGAGACAGAGATCATGCTGGTCATGTACACTGTGTCATCAGTAAATTGATATTTGACAAAACCATCTGAGGCGTTATTAAGGCACTGCATTCCACCTAGTGTGTGCTGGGGGGTGGGGGTAAAATTTTCTGGTATTCTGATACAAGTTACTTCATTATACCAGCAGAATTCCATGTAGCATGTCTCTCTTTAATAATCTGTAGGTAAACTGCATGAGAACATTATTCCTACAAGTTACAATTAAGTCTAAAAGCAACCGTTTCTTAAGAGGATGGATGTAGAACATTTTAATGTTGTAGTTGGTGTGTCTGTCTGTCTCTCTCTCTCTCTCTCTCTCTATATATATATATGTGTGTGTGTGTGTGTGTGTGTGTGTGTGTGTGTGTGTGTGTGTGTGTGTGTGTGTATTTATATATATATATATATACACACACACACACACACACATACTAAGATGTGTTTCACAATTTAAAGGCTTAAACAGCTTTACCCCCGATCTGTCATGTAACAACATGTACAAGTTATTTCCCATTTGTAGTCTATTGTTTATATTTTGTTTTTGGGATTTCTCAAATTTGTAAACTGTTACATATTGCCATTGTTTGATTTTTATATCTTTGTGTATTTTTACTTTGCTTTGTGTATTTCTATTTTGCTTATTTTTATAAAATTGTGTAAGTATCTGGAGCTTTTCTCCTCCGGTGTCCTCTGAAAATGGACTTTGGTCAGTAGGACCAACCCGGTTAACAAATGTCAAATAAATAATAAATACATTTAAACTTAAAACAGAAGTATCACCTTCACAAAACTCTAAAGATTGAACTCTCGCGCTCCTTCACAGCGCGCTCACGAACACATCAGAACTGGTTGGAGTCAACAATTACACACTTTAATTAAAACAAACAAATAAATAGATAGATAAATAAATAAACAAAAAACATCAGCAACGCATTGTCTGGTTAGATGCAACTTGTTGCTCGTAGCATCCGTATGGATTTGTCCATTCGTTGTAGTGCAATACTAATGAGCACCAGGTTCAAATTTAACTTATGCCAGCAAACACGTTGTTTTTCATCCAGTAAAGCTAAATGAAATCCCAAACATATTTACATTTTTGTTTCAGAAATGTGTTTTTGTGACTAACACCAAAGAAAAGCGTGAAAAATGTTGAATAACAGCTATATTCCTTGGAGCGGATCGCGTTATATATGACATTTCATGTGTGTCTGTGTGTGTGTGTGTGTGTGTGTGTGTGTGTGTGTGTGTGTGTGTGTGTGTGTGTGTGTGTGTGTGTGTGTGTGTGTGCCGTGTCCTAAATACTAATACAGTACTGTTTAATCGTTTGAGAAATATTCAAAACATCAGCCACAACTCCTGCATCATTCGGCTTCAATAGAAATGAAAACACAAACCAAATACATATAACGTACTTCAATAGCAATATTATTTAAATTACATTTTATTTAGAAACGTAAAGCCATACAACGGTAAAAAAAGAAAATATATATGCATTTATGTCAGTATCTCCCACTCAGGTGACATGTTATCATTTGTGTATTAAAAACATTTAAAAAAGGACTACCTAAATAGTTAATCTCTAACTTCTAAAGGCTTTGTCTTTTTATTTTAAGATACTCTGAATGATGAGGAATCTTGCAATCACTATAGCAAAACTTTTTTTAAGCAGAATGTCATAATTATTGGAAGAGTCACAATGGGTGACTGTATATACAATTTTAAAATAATCTTATGATTTATATTTACATAATAAACCATTTTAATTTTTAGCATTAGAAGTGTCTGCAATTATTTTCTGTTTTGAAGTCAGTACTAACAACATACATTTGTACACTTCCTCTATTGTTCATTTGGCGCAACAGTCACAGAACTTGAAATTCCAACAGGCTGGCGGTGAAGAAGCTTTTTCTCTTTTTGCCGTTGATTTTGAAACCATATTTTTACCTAGTAAACAAAATTGAACATTCTTAGTTCTCATACACAAACTAAGATACCAGATTTCAAATAAATAAATGCGCGCGCACACACACACACACACACACACACACACACACACACACACACACAGTAAAAACAATTTAAGAAGCTGGGTTGCAATGGTGCAATGATACTAGCAATGCTCCATAGGCTGATATGTCCATCTTTTACATCAGAAGTTGCATTTTTTTCTATAATGGCGCAAAATTGGTTACTGCGTTCATTATAATGTATACTTCCATTCCACTCTGCTCTATACTCAACTGACTACTAATGGAATGGTCCAATAATCACCATTTATGAAAGTTTCAAAGCAATTGTGGTGTATTGTGTGTGTGTGTCCGCGCGCCAACTTGTGGGGTCAGCAGTTTGCATGTTAATTTTTCAAAATAGGGTAAATGGCTTAACTACTCATTACTAGTCCTTTACTTTTAGTTTATTTTTACAAAGGAACTTATCTATGGAAAATAGTGTTCACAACTACATCCAGGAAGAAAACAATGCATAGAACCTGATCATTAAACCATTATCTAAATGTACAACTACTGGCATAATTATGGTGTTTTCTATTTTACAATTCCATTCATTTTCACATTTATTTGAGATGTTGGTTGGACATTTTGAATTTTTCAATTTTCATGTATTTCTGGGTAATTGCCTTGTTAATCAAAACTATACTGCTAATTCCCTTCCTCCGTCTGATTAACTCTACCGAGCAAAATAAGCAAACTGTTAGAATCGAAGCCCATTTAAATAATATTTCCTACTCTTGTACACCATCTGTTTATAGGACAGCCGGGGCATCACCTTTTTGCTTTCATAGCAGATCTTACAGCTGCAGTCCTGGTAATTCCTTGCTTCACCTTCTCCAAGCATCTTCTAACATACTTACTGCAACTATACCCTCCTGTCCTCCTCTCAAGGTCCCTCACCCAATTCTTCTCTAGGCATCACCCGGTCCCCCACCTTCTCTACCTTTGTGCAATCTTTCCCGGCCACAATCTTCTTTTCGAACTGCCCAGCCTTCTGTATATTCATTTACATTGTGGAAAATAGCGCAAACACTGGTGAGCAATCCCACTCTAAAACTCTGAAGACAAGTTCTAAGGTTAACAGCCTGCAATTTTTTTTCATTTTAAGAAGTATTTGCTACCAAACGGGTTTATAAAGTATAACATATAAACATAGTTGAATGTTTTTTAATGCGGTTGGTGTTCCAAAGGAAAAAAAAAAAAGAAAGAAAAGAATTGATCAGCTTTTCCGACACGCGAGCGGTTTTAACAGGAAGCATTTAATTGCTCAATAGACGTCTTTTAAAAACTCTGCAGAACTTACAGGAGCGATTATATACAGTAATGAAAACGAAAAACAAAAAAAAAACTGCATCCAGTTTAGTTGTGATGACAGTGGAGTTATTTCACTCCACTTAACCAATAATACTTATCTTCCTCAGTTGTTAGTCAACTGCCGTGCATCTGGACTGGCAAACGCGAATCGATAGGTCTCAGTGACAGGATAAATTAATGGAGGGGGAGATCAAAACAGACGTAACAGGCATTGTCTGAAGCCTGAAGGATATGCCACCCACCATGTAACCGCTTTATGTGTCCAACAATTATCAACCTACATGTGTGTGGCTATTCTCATATACCTGCCGTATGACAGAATGTGATAGTACTGCTCAGGATGAATAGCCTTCTGGTCTCCCCGGAAAAGAGAGCTTGTCTAACGAAACTCTCCCAGTCTAGCAACGTAAACACGTAAGGATCCTGGATGTCCCACAGTCACATAAGCATAGCTGGCTGTGGGCACCAGCCAACCCTTCGGTCGCTAGGGCCCCTGTTCCTGGGGGGCCCCCAACCACAGGAAGCTATCTTATCTTGATCTTTTGTAACATGTCTGTCAAATTAACAAAAACTAGTACAGCAATCTTGTATATATATAAAAAAAAAAACGGTGGATAATAACTCATTTGTATGTCCTATAAAAAACATATATCTCTGGTTATAGTAACATTGTTTTATCTAGTAACTGGCTTCACAATTCCATTAAATATTTTACCACTGGCATAGTGCCCCTGGCTTAGTTAAACCTTGCAGATGGACATTCTGTCCACTAAAACTAACAATATAACCAGCTTTAGGTACCTGCAATACCCATGGCTGCGGAAGAGGGGCCTTAATCATTCTTGACTGTGTGGGGGTCCCATAGAAGCTGCTGTTAGTTGGGGAAAAATGAGGAGGAAAAATGTATTAATTTCCAGATTATGCACTTTAACCATGACAGGGAGGTGATATGACCCTTTCAGGACAATGTGAATAATGAACATGGTTAATGTAAGAAATAGAAAGATCAGCAGCACAGAGTGACTGATCTCAGTGCAAACCTTGGGTTTTGGAAATATCAGCTCTTCTTAATCTGTAGGGGTGCTTTTTTTAAAGAATTTTATAAATACTGGCAGAGCACCAGATACTGTTGCTGAAGAATTTAGTGCAATGCCAAAAATAATAGCAGAATAAAGGCTCAAAATCAGGACCACATTTTAAATATTACTTTAATTTACTTAAAAAGTTAATAGAATAACACCTTTTTCATCAATATGTATTTTTTTGGACAATAAGAAATGTAAAACTCTGATGTCTGGATTTGCCAGCAAATTAAACTTTTTCTTGAAAGACAGTGCAAAGCTATAAGCAAAATCAGGGAAGGTCTGTGAAATTGGATACAATGACAGCTATACATTACTCCTCAATGAGATAAATAAAAGTGACTTACCCCTGCTGCTGTTTGACAACTGCTAACAACAGTCACTGATCTGTTGTGGCAGTATCAGCGTTGCATAATGTATTGCTATTTCTGGAAATGAGTACAGGAGTAGTATTGCTATGGCTAGAGAGTGTGTGTGCGTGTGTCCGCGCGCATGTGTGCATGCTCATATGTGCGCACAATTGCGCATGTGCATTTGTGTGTAAAATATCACTGATTTTTATCTGTGCACACCCAATAAAGCCAGGGCACAAACATTGTTCTTCTGGGTATCAGTAAAAAATGCACCAAGCAAGTAATTATAATTTGAAAGTAAGGCATAAAATATATCACATAACATTCAGACACTGAGATCTTTTTGAAGTCTGATGGCTCCCACTCCCCAGGCTGTATAAAAGGGATACAGGGGTATCTCTTACTCATCCTTGGCTCTATGGGGTCCCCACAAAAGCTGTTGCTGCTTAGGAAGAAACAAGGTGAAAAAATTCTGATTATGCTCTTTAACCTGAACAGAGCTGTGATATGACCTTGTTAGGATAAACCTGATAATGACCTCTGCTCTCAACCTTAACCATTCTAAAACAGCCTTGCTTAGATTTGTGTGTAGGTTATTGTGGGGGTGGTGCTAAGGATTGTGTGTTTATTACTTCTTTAATTTTCAAGATGTTTGGTCTGGGGTCAGAGTTGTCATTCTTTCTTTTACTTTTCTCATAGACCTCAGAGGTGTTCCTACTCAGCAAAAGCTCCTCGTGGTCCTGCAGAGTGGTGCTAGCAGCAGAGAGACGAAAGAGTGACTGCTACTTGATATAAATATTTTCTACTACCTTTACTCTTGCGATTGCTTGTTCTTGCTGAAAAGCGAGTCTGAAACTGCTGTGTTAATTAGAAAAGCTTGTTTTTGCAGTTTTTGTTACCTGCACTTGAAAATTATTTGTTGTTGTTTAATTTAATTGTAGAGGCTGCTCACTCAAGTGCGCTAGCCTGTGTTAAGCATTTTACTGTATTTCCTGCTATCTGTCCTTAAAAAAGTAAAAAAAAAAAAATATCCTTCTTTCCCGCCTTTTCTAACTAGAATAGTCCTGATTTCAGGTTTGCTGGAATCCGGACTTTAGTTCAAGGTTCCTGTGTTGCCCATTTCCTTACTTGGATAGGAGGAAGCTTCTCTGTTCACCAGTGGGAGTGGGGAGCTTTGAGCAGCCTATCTGTCCCTGAAGGAGTGGTCTCAGCCCAGAAACAAGTTGTTTATTGGCCGTTTTGGGCTAATTCCTAGCTCTTTCAAGTCCCCTGCTTAAAAACCCACTTGGCGCAGTTTTTGTGCTTGTTCCTACTCAGCAAAAGCTCCTTGTGGTCCTGCAGAGTGGTGCTAGCAGCAGAGAGACGAAAGAGTGACTGCTACTTGATATAAGTATTTTCTACTGCCTTTACTCTTGCGATTGCTTGGTCTCGCTGAAAAGCGAGTCTGAAACTGCTGTGTTAATTAGAAAAGCTTGTTTTTGCAATTTTTGCTACCTGCACTTGAAAATCGCTTGTTGTTGTTTAATTTAATTGCAGAGGCTGCTCACTCAAGTGCGCTAGCCTGTGTTAAGCATTTTACTGTGTTTCCTGCTATCTGTCCTTAAAAAAGTAAAAAAAAAAATATCCTTCTTTCCCGTCTTTTCTAACTAGAATAGTCCTGATTTCAGGTTTGCTGGAATCCGGACTTTAGTACAAGGTTCCTGTGTTGACCATTTCCTTACTTGGATAGGAGGAAGCTTCTCTGTACACCAGTGGGAGTGGGGAGATTTGAGCAGCCTATCTGTCCCTGAAGGAGTGGTCTCAGCCCAGAAACAAGTTGTTTATTGGCCGTTTTGGTCTAATTCCTAGCTCTTTTAAGTCCCCTGCTTAAAAACCCACTTGGCGCAGTTTTTGTGCTTGTTCCCACTCAGCAAAAGCTCCTCGTGGTCCTGCAGAGTGGTGCTAGCAGCAGAGAGACGAAAGAGTGACTGCTACTTGATATAAGTATTTTCTATTGCCTTTACTCTTGTGATTGCTTGTTCTCACTGAAAAGCATGTCTGAAACTGCTGTATTAATTAGAAAAGCTTGTTTTTGCAATTTCTGCTATCTGCACTTAAAAATCATTTGTTGTTGTTTAATTTAATTGTAGAGGCTGCTCACTCAAGTGCGCTAGCCTGTGTTAAGCATTTTACTGTATTTCCTGCTATCTGTCCTTAAAAAAGTAAAAAAAAAAAAATCATTCTTTCCCACCTTTTCTAACTAGAATAGTCCTGATTTCAGGTTTGCTGGAATCCGGACTTTAGTACAAGGTTCCTGTGTTGCCCATTTCCTTACTTGGATAGGAGGAAGCTTCTCTGTTCACCAGTGGGAGTGGGGAGCTTTGAGCAGCCTATCTGTCCCTGAAGGAGTGGTCTCAGCCCAGAAACAAGTTGTTTATTGGCCGTTTTGGTATAATTCCTAGCTCTTTCAAGTCCCCTGCTTAAAAACCCACTTTAGCTCAGGTTTGCGCGATCCAGCGCTCAGAGCAGCATCGGGCAGCTCCGCCTAAACTGGTTTAAGCTATTACCGGCTCCATAAAGTCTACTCTTCACTTTTTCCCTTAGAACTGATCTAAATCTCAAAGGAAGCACTCTATCTTCATTTCAAACCTTGTACTTGCTCTGATAAGTAATGTTATAGTAAATCACCAATAAACTTAAGCACTACACCCTCTTATACTCTTTTTAAGTACTTGACTCCCTATAGGTCCTTTCTGATCAGTCTAAAAGTAGTTCTTTATACTATCCTGACATGTCCAAAGGTCAGTTTGGGGTATACTTTCCAGTCCAGCTGGTGAATCTGGGAATCTTGAGGCAATGTTACAACTGCCTTATGTACACAGACCACCCTCTCCTCCTCCCAACAAGCTCCAATATATGTGAGAGATGCAACTATATAGCCAAACTGGAGGCTGAGCTCTCTCAACCCAGGGCTGGCACAGTCAGTCAGGAGGAGAAGGTAACCACACACACCACAAAGCCAGTCTCACATAGACCAATTGCAACAGCAAACCAAACACATAAACACACAAAAACATACTCTGAGTCTCTAAATAAAAATCTGCCCATGCATCAGAGACCTCCAAAGCAGGCATCCAAGCAGCCGCTACCCCAAAAGAATACCCATGTATCACATAGTTCACAAAGTCAGTGTGCCACACAGTCACATCCCTTAAGGCCAAACAACATACCTAATACACTTGTAATAGGTGACTCTATTGTCAGACACACTGACGTCCCACTCACCAGGCTGAACAAGGAGAAGGTCACTGTAAGCTGCCTGTCGGGTGCCAGGATCTGCCACGTAACACAAGCACTCAGGTCACTCCAACACAAGTATAAATATGACTCCATCATTGTCCATGCTGGTGTGAATGACCTGAGACATACCTCCCTGGACTACATGAAAAGAGACATAGAGAAGCTCTCTGATCATGTATCCCAGGCTGGTTTGACCCTGACCTTGAGTAGCATCTTACCCTCACCAAGAATAATGCCACAGTACAAAGACAAAATGATCAATTTTAACAATTGGTTAAAGTATTGGTGTCATTCAAAGGGGATCCAGTGTCTGTCAGCCTGGGATGACATGCCCGACAAGCCACGTTGCTTCACTAGGGATGGCTTGCACCTGTCACCCCTGAGCTTTTGAATACTGGCTAAGGCTCTTGCCACCCCCATAGTGTCTTTTTTAGGCAAGGCTCAAAAGATAAACCCACCTCCATAAATAACACAAGGAAAAAGAAACTAAGGGTAATGCTGCTCAACGCCAGAAGTTTACACCTCAAGATGCACACACTCGAGGCTCTCCTCAGTATGAAGAATATCGATATCTGTGCAGTAACATAAACCTGGTTCAAGGCTCCCGAGAGCACCCCATCATACCATGCATTTCAGCCCCAAAACTCGGACCGAACCACAAAAGGACGGGGAGTATCCATATTCATCAAAAATACCCACACCTCCAGGTTAGTGGCACTGCACGAAGCATCGGAGACCATCCATGTGCAACTAACAGTGGGTAAAACTACCTTTCAATTTGTAGCCTGCTACAGACCACCCTCCCAAACTCAGGAACCTCACATGGCTTTCCTGAGAACACTGAAGAATATGAAGGTCTCTCCAAACACCATTATATTGGGTGACTTCAACTACCCAAACATAGACTGGGAGCATTATTCAAGCCCCAACACATTCACCCAACGGTTCCTAGAATTTATAAATTCAAATGCTATGGAACAACTGGTCACCACTCCCACAAGAGGGGAAAACATATTGAACCTGATCATCACCAACATGGGGAATCTGTGTTCCATACCAGAGGTATACCCCTCTTTGGTAAGATCTGACCATAAACTAATCTCACTGGACATCAATATTCCGTCCCCATTACCAGCAAATGAAATCACGGTGAAGAACTTCTCAAAAGCAGACTTCACACTTCTCAAAACCAAGGTGGAATCCTTCAAAGCCCCCGGGCCAGTGTAAAATACGGCGCAAACCACAGAATCCTTTACTAACGCATTCTATGTACACCTACATGAATGCATGGACCGTGCTATCCCAAATAAAACCAAGACTCACTCCACCAAAGGCAGGAGACCTTGTTCCCCATTGGCCCTTTTTTTCAATTATAAAGGAATTCCCAATACTATTCTAGCATGTCCAAAGGTCAGTTGTCAATCTCCTCTCCGGTCCAGCAGGTGAATCTGGGAATCTTGAGGCAATGTTACAACTGCCTCATGTACACAGACAACCCTCTCCTCCTCTCAACAAATTCCAATACATGTGAGAGATGCAACCATATAGCCAAACTGGAGGCTAAGCTCTCTCAACTCAGTACTGGCGTAACCAGTCAGGAGGAGAAGGAAACCACACTCACTACAATTCCAGTCTCACATAGACCTACCACGACAACAAACCAAACACATAAACACACAAAAACATACTCGGAGGCTCTAAATAAAAATCTGCCTAAGCAGCAGAGACCTCCAAAGCAGACACCCAAGCAACTGTTACCCCAAAACAAAACACGTGCAACACATAACTCACAAAGCCAGTGTGCCGAACAGTCACAGCCCTTAAGGCTAAACAACACACCTGATACACTTGTAATAGGTGACTCTATCGTCAGGCACACTGACGTCCCCTCACCAGGCTGAACAAGGAGAAGGTCACGGTGAGCTGCCTGTCGGGCGCTAGGATCCGCCACATAACACAAGCACTCAGGTCACTCCAAGGCAAGTATAAATATGACTCAGTCATTGTCCATGCTGGTGTGAATGACCTGAGACGTACCTCCCTGGACTACATGAAAAGAGACATAGAGGAGCTCTCTGAGCATGTAGCCCAGGCCGGTATGACCCTGACCTTGAGTAGCATCTTACCCTCACCAAGAATGATGCCACAATATGAAGACAAGATGATCAATTTCAACAATTGGCTTAAGTGTTGGTGTCATTCAAAGGGGATCCAATGCCTGTCAGCCTGGGATGACATGCTCGACAAGCCACGATGCTTCACTAGGGACGGCTTGCACCTGTCACCCCTGGGCTTTCGGATATTGGCAAAGGCTCTTGCTACCCCATAGTGCCTTTTTAGGCAAGGCTCAAAAGACAAACCCACCTCCATAGGTATCACAAGGGATAAGAAACTAAGAGTAATGCTACTCAATGCCAGAAGTCTAAACCTCAAGATGCACGCACTCGAAACTCTCCTTAGCATGGAGAACATCAATATCTGTGCAGTAACAGAAACCTGGTTCAAGGCTCCCGAGAGCACCCCAGCACTACCAGGTTATACCTCATACCATGCTTTTCGGCCCCCAAACTTGGACCGAACCACAAAAGGAGGGGGAGTATCAATATTTGTCAAAGATACCCACACCTCCAGGTTGGTGGCACAGCACGAAGCATCAGAGACTATCCATGTGCAACTAACTGTGGGTAAAACTGCCTTCCAGTTTATAGCCTGCTACAGACCTCCCTCCCAAACACAGGAACCCCACTTGGCCTTCCTGAGAATACTGGAAAATATGAAGGTCTCTCCAAACACCATTATATTGGGCGACTTCAACTACCCAAACATAGACTGGGAGCATTACTCTAGCTCCAAAACCCTAGCCCAAAGGTTCCTAGAATTTATAAACTCAAATGCTATGGAACAACTTGTTACCACTCCCACGAGAGGGGAAAACATACTGGACCTGATCATCACCAACATGGGGACACTATGCTCCAGACCAGAAGTGTATCCCTCACTGGTAAGATCAGACCATAAACTAATCTCACTGGATATTCACATCCCAACCCCACCCTCTGCCCAGAAAACCACAGTGAAAAACTTCTCTAAAGCAAATTTCACACGCCTCAAAACCGAGGCGAAATCCTTCAAAGCCCCCGGGCCTGTGGAAAATACGGCCCAGACCGCAGAATCCTTTATAAACGCATTCTATGAACACCTTCAGGAATGCATGGATCATGCAATCCCAAATAAAACCAAGACCCAATCCTCCAAAGGCAGACGTCCTGTCTGGTGGACCCCAGCCATAAACAAACTATACAATAGAAGGAGGAAGCTACTACATGATAGAGCAAAATCCCAAAAAGGGAAGGCATCTCTGATCAGTATTAGTAAAAAACTACGGGCACTCATAAAATCGTCTAAGGCCAGCTTCGAGAGAAAAATTGCACAGGACACTAAGGATAATCACAAGACTTTCTTTAGTTATGTTAGGAACCTGGGTGGGAATTCCCAGATATGCTCAGAATTAGTCCAAAATGACAAAAAATACACAGAGCCCACAGACATTGCCAACATCCTAGCTGACAGGTTCAGTGCGAACTTCTCCCCCCTCTCCCCACCAAAAGGGCAAATATCTATCCCAACAGAGTGCTGCCCCCCTGACATCTCAGATGCTCAGGTAAGAGCCGCCCTCCAAAGCAAAAACACAGCATCAATGGGACCAGATGGTGTCCCGGCTGCCCTACATGAACTACAAGAACAGCTAAACCCAAACATAAAACTACTGTTCAATCTTACCCTTACTACAGGATATGTACCCAAACAGTGGCGTACAGCAACAGTGGTCCCTCTCCACAAAGGTGGTGCCTCAACGGATCCTGGAAACTATCGCCCCATAAGCCTGACTAGCTTGGTCTGCAAAGCTATGGAAAGGATCATCATGGACCTCATAAATAAAGATATTGGGGACCTACAGACACTGGATCCTACCCAGTTTGGCTTTGTTAAGGGCAGATCCTGCCTCTTAAACCTGGTTGATTTCTTTGAAACAGTCACCAAGGTCATTGACGAGGGAAGGTGGTCCACACAGCCTACCTTGTCCTCGCAACAGCCTTCGATACAATACCCCACTCGGGCATTATAGATAAGCTCACCAGCTTAAATATAAACCCCTATGTCACTAGATGGGTTGCAAACTGGCTCAAGGACAGAACCCACATGGTTAGAATTGCTGGAGCCATGTCAGACTCCAAACCAGTTACAAGTGGCGTCCCACAAGGCTCAGTCCTGGGACCTCTCTTGTTCGGTATATATTTCTCGGCGGTACAGGCCAACACGGAAGGACTGTGGCTGACCAAGTTCACAGATGACTGCAAACTGCGCGCCATAATCAACTCTCCAGCCGACACAAGCATCCTCCAAAAGGGCCTCATAGAAACAGACAACTGGTGCCAGAGCCATGGCCTAAAACTAAATGCCAAAAAGTGCATAGTCATCCCCTTTGGAAAAAACAAAGTGCTCACAAATTACCACATAGGTGGTAATCCACTAAGTATGGAAGAAGTAATTAGGGATTTGGGGACCCAAGTAGAGAGCAATCTCTCCTTCGACAATCACGTTGCCAAAGTGGTTAGAAAGACCTTCTATATAGCCGACCTTATCACGAAAGGGTTCACATCTAGATCAAGAGAGGTCATTGTGCCCCTCTACTCATCACTTATCAGGCCCATAATTGAATACAATGCCCCATTTGGGATGTACCTTACCCGACACCTGCAGCAACTTGAAAGACCCCAAAAGTACCTCACCAAGAGGATCAAGGGACTCAAACAGATACCCTACTCAGTTAGGCTAAAGAAACTCCAGCTGTCCTCAGTTGCTTACCGCCTACTCAGAGGCGATCTGTGCCTGACGTATAAAGCCATGTCCAACCCTGAATTAATGGACATGCTCCACCTCAGGAAATCCAAATCCCTTAGAGCTACATGCTCCAAGGACCTAAACCTCAGCACAGAAATAAATAGGATATGTTGGAGGGACAGATTCATATCCCAGAGGCTCCCCTCACTCTGGAACAAAATCCCAATCCATGTTAGGCAGAGCCCCTCATTGACCCTCTTCAAGAGAAATCTTGATGAATGGATGGGAGATCGTAGGTTTACCCCTGGGATCTCTTCTGTGTCCCTACTAGACAGAGGCACAGTAAACTAAACTTAAAAGGGCTATTCTTCTGTAACCTACTATACAAAGGCACAGTCAACTAATCTAAAAGAGTGGCAAAAGCCAAACACACTCTGGCTAGGCTTATAAATGCCCTAGGGCAGATAGCCTAGTATCAACCTATGAACCTATGAACCTAAAGAAGGTTACTATAGCTTGTGTAGGGGCATTGTACTGTCTAGGAGCAGCAAAGTAGAATACATTACTGGAATTATTTTTTTTTTACTTTCCTCACAATCACACATCAGGCACATATACAGGTGACTGCCTTTGGGGGTTAGGCTTGAGGAGTGAGGAGGCATGCTATGTACATATATGTCAGCAGTCACTTGAAATACATGACTGTGGCAATTTGAACCTCTGCTTTCATCCCAGTCTAACACCAGAAGGATGCATAGACAGTGACTGTGTTATGTTATTTTTGGAGGAGGGGTAGGGAGACAGGCAGTATTCCCAGATAAGACTGATGTATCCTTTCAACAACTGGCTTATTAGTTTATTGTGAGCTACTATTTTGTCAGCTTTGAACATTAAGCCTTGGGCACGGCTTATATGTTCCTTGAAAGACATACAACTGAAATTCTTTTCTTACTAATGATTTTTGTTTGTCACCACTGTATTAAAAGGTCAGGAAAATGCTCTAAAATACATCCCAGAACACCTATAACCCTATGGCTTCTAGGGCCCTGGCTTATTTGAGTTATATCTTAAATGGTTATTACTGTGCTGGCTTGGTCAGGAATGGTATGTTGAAAGGATGCAAGGAAAACTAAAGCTGAGCAACACTAAATTTCTTTCTTTAATTATAATTTCGGTTCAAGCCATCACCAGATGAAAAGGTTGTGTAAAAAGAACTTTTAAGCACACTTCAGCTTTTTCAAGAAGCCATAACTTTCTATCTGCTTTGAAGAGTAAGGCAAAATGTGAGAAAAGGAAGAAAAAAATGTGCATGGTATGAGGAGCTCATGACAGGGGAAACAGACGGGAGGACTGAAGAGTGTATGTGTGTGAGGGGCACTGAAAAGTTGGCCTAGGGCACCATTTCCCCTAAGTTCAGACCTGTATATAGAGTTGTTGTAATGTATCATTGTTGCAACTAAATGCCAGTAACTGTGAATGTCTCTTTGTTAGATAGGATAACATAGTATGGTAGGGTCTATATTACGTAATCGAAGAGACACTTCTTCGAATACATAATAATCAACACCAAAAGACCAAAATCCCAAAACCGCGAACGGCCACGTCTGCAAATTTTTTCCTAGGGAAAATTCAGTTGGCCATTCCCGGGGTTTACCCTCTTCCCCAGTGTAGAGTGACCTCAGAGTTGGTATATTTAGTTAGGGTGTGTGTGTTGTGTTTATGGCCCCGCAAAATTTTTCCCTAGAAATAATTTGCGGATGTGGCCGTACGTGGATTTGGGATTTCGCTCTTTTGGTGTAGATTATTACGTATTCAAAGAAGTGCCTCTTTGATTACATAATATAGACCCAGTATGGTACATAGGCTAGTTGTAATGTAAGAGCACTGTAGCTACAGGTCAGTCTGTGAGAACTACTCCTAAATGTTTGCATGAGCTAAAAGGTTATTTAAGGTGGGTGGGAGTGACACAGTGATTGATACTTAGATTAGAAATGTCTAGTGGGTCCCCCAACTTGACATTTGCTGGTGACCCCCCAAACTGCTAACACTGGCCCTGTACACAAGTCACTCTAAGTAAAGAAAATCATAATACTGGTTAGCTTCGCAAAAGTCCATGTGAGATAATCTTTTTTACTAAAGTGCATTTAGTTATTTATTTTGCATAAACTGGCACAGCTAGTGAACTTCCTTAGAATAATGTGAAGTACAATTCACATGACTTTGAAATGTTACTTTTCCCACCACAATTTTAATGTTGTTGGATTTTACATACAACATGATAACATAATGTATGGATCGCATTCTAATTTTGTATACAGAAGGAATAGCAGTTTCTGATGTGAGATGAACCCCCCCACACACACACACACGCACACATACACACACACACACACACACACACACACACACACACACACACACACACACACACACACACACACACACACACACACACACACACACACACACATCAGCTACTGCCTCTGAGCATCAAAATCATAGCAAGGACCTTTGAAAATCACAACATCTCCAAAAGAGGAGCAGTTTCTCCTTTTAATGATGGGGGGGTCCTATGCTAGTCTTTCCAGTATGCCTAGATGAGTTATTTAATGATGTATATACTCTTAAACATGTATAATTTTATTAAAGGAAATTATTAATAGTAACAGAGCAAAGTTAAATTTGAGATTCAAAGTTAAGAGTTTTAGGACAAGGGCTGCCACATTTTCAGATGCCCAAAGAGGGACATTTCTTATGGAAATGTGAGACTTTGAAGGACAAACCATACCCACAACTACTGCAAGAAACTAGAATTCACATTTTTACCAAAATAAAAGCTCATCCTTGTAGAATTTGAGATGTTTGTATTGTTTTATATAGCATTAAGGTATTTCATATGCAAAATAATTGTTTTATTTGGCCATTACAGGAAATGCAGGAATTTTGTTTTCTTAAAATCTCAGGACATTTAGTATTTTTGTATTCTTTTTTTTTTTTGTAGGAGACAACTGCCCAAATAGGGACCATCCTGGGCAAAGAGGGACAGGTGCCAACCATATATTGAGGCCCTTTATGTTTCTCCAATCCCAAGGCAAAAAACTGTGCACTCCAACAGGGCATTACGAAAGGAGACTTATACGCCCCCACATATAACCAAATAGTATTTTATGTCATGGAGCACTCCCCTTCCTAAGTCACTAAAGAAATGGACTGGAAATAACTCATATTTTTGTGTTACCTATTATCATAATATTGTAATATTGTTTCAGGTACTATATTTTGTGCTGGTATACTTACCATATAGATTATTAATATAAGGAATCTAACAGTTAATTTGATTTTCTTACAGCCTATCAAAGTTTCTAAATGCTAACAGATAAGGTAGACTTTTTAAAAGCTAATAAATAAAAGTACTTGATTGGTGGCTCAGGTAAAAGGGATGCATTTGAGCACACACACACACACACACACACACACACACACACACACACACACACACACACACACACACACACACACACACACACACAGGAAACCATTGCATTCTTTCAAAAAACATTTAATTGTTCCATTGACATTCCTGAAAAGCTCTGCAAAACTTATATGGGTTGATTGAATACAGCAATGAAAAAAACTGCATCCAGTTTAGTTGTGATGACAGTGGAGTTACTACACTCCACTTAACCAATAATAGTTATCTTCCTCAATTATTAAATAACTGCCGTGCATCTGGACTGACAAATGCAAATTGATAGGTCTCAATGACAGGAGAAATTAATGGAAGGGTAGACCAAAACAGACATCACAGGCTATCTGTGCCATGGATGTGCTATTTGTGCCATGGATGTGATAGTCCCTTAGTGCTGCGACAGTGATTTGCTAATAACTGCATTTATGCAGTTGCTGCACTTTGTGAAATGTCAGACTGTGTTGCTGACAGAAAAACAAAGCAACTCCCATGTCAGTGTTCACAGGTAGTAAAACATAACATAATAACTACTCGCTGTTTAACCACACCTCTGACTTGTAGACCACCTTTAATACAATAGAAAACTGGCTTTCTGAACATCGTCTGATCCTAAATCCCAAAAAAACTAAAATGCTGTTATTCTCACCAACACGTAGGTCTACCGCTTTCACCTTTACCATAAAATCAAATGATGGCACAATAATCTCCCCTGACCCATCTACAAAATTATTAGGTGTCATCATAGACAATAATCTAAAATTTGACCTACATGTTAACCAAACTATCAAAACCATCAATAAAAAACTAGGGTCACTTTACAGAATAAAAGCCTTCCTAACCCCTCCAGCTAAAATTGCCATAGCTTGCTCTCACCTTCTTTCAACCCTTCTGTATGCATCCCCTCTACACTCGAATTTAAACAAGACTGTCCTTAACAAACTCTCAATTTGCTACAACCACATTGCCAGGTTTGCCACTGGGCTGCCTTTTAGGACACATCATTGCATCAATCTAAATCAGCTTGGGTGGCTTGAACTACCCAGCCTAATCCAATATAACCAACTGATTATGGCCTATAAAATCCTCTATAATCCGGACAATACTCCTGCACTTAAAAATATTATCACCCCCTATAACAATCCTAGACCGCTTCGATCCTCTAACAAACTACTAATTCAGACTAGCAAAATTAATAACACAGCTGGTGATTCTCTCTTTGCAAACTCTGTAAGTAGATCCGGAACTCTCTTCCAGCTGATATTATCTTACTTTCTACCTTAGGTCAATTTAAAACTAGACTCAAACAATATTTGTCACTTAACTGGCTATGTCAATGTATCAAGCCTGGCTAACTCTCTCTAGAATGTGTAAAAATCTGTTAACCAGTTTACTGTGTAATTTAATTTAATCCTGACTTGTGCTCAGGATTAACTGTAACCTGTGGAACTTTGTTTAACTTGCTTACTTATGTAATCTCTGTAAATAGTCTGTTTGTAATATGTAATGCTGGTATTACGTAATGCTGTATCTGCTTACCATTGGAGCTTTTCTCCCCGGGCCTCCGCTAAAAATGGACATGCATCCAGTCGGACTATCCTGGTCAACAAATGTAAAATAAATAAATAAAAAATCATTACAAGGAACGTTCCTTGTTTT
This sequence comes from Protopterus annectens, assembly GCF_019279795.1. NCBI lineage: Eukaryota > Metazoa > Chordata > Ceratodontiformes > Protopteridae > Protopterus > Protopterus annectens. The sequence goes on from NC_056732.1 coordinate 345,057,151, forward strand.
GGACCTTAAAAACTTCTTGTTCCATGCTGTTCCACATTTTATTCATTGTTAAGATGTTTAACGGACAAAGCATTGGAAATAATAATGAATTGTGTTAATTCATCAATGGAATTTTTTGTAACAATGGTGAAGCAGTTATTATTCGTGCTCTGAGTTTCCTTGTTGAAGTTTTTAGTAAGCTGTTAGTAAGTATTCCTTATTTTGCCCATTTGTCTTCCACTGTGAGAGGCAATATTCCACATTTTTAAGCTGTAAGGCTGAGAGGTATGGGTCTACTTGTGCTTAAGAAAGGGTCTGATAGTAGGTATTGACAAGACACTGATGGTCTCAAGGCTAAACTGCCTCCAAACTCCTTTGAATCATATGAACCCTATTAAAGCCTCCAGTACTGGGGGCTTAGACAGAAATCTTGGGAAAGTCAACAGAGAACTAGTCAGCAGCAATGAGATACAGATTTTATTTATTCAGGATATTGATTTCCTGTGAGTGCTCTTGTGCCTTCATTAGGAAAACAGAAAGAGACATCCAGTAAGGTACAGAAGAAGCATTTCTTGGGTGAGTGTTTCTGGAGTGCATTAGTGACAAGACAATATTGGACGTGATACCTATAAATACAGACTGTTACTATTTTTCTGTTCCCAATGTGGAAACTTTCTGTGCTGAAATGAATACCCAAGTGCCACTCTTTGCTACATAACAGGAAAACACAGAAGAGCACACTCAGAATGACATATTTTTAAGGAAGTAGACTTCAGAAGGCGACTCAGTAGATGGCATAAAGAAACTGTATCAACTTGCAAGGCAAAGACAGGAAGATCAAGTAAATAGTTAGACACCCTTCATAAGAGATACCAGTAACAACCTGAGAACCAGTCCACAGGAAATCAAAGGCAAACTGGAGTCCTTTCAGCAGCCTCTGAATGAAGAAAACCCCACGGAACCTGTACTGTCCCAGACACAATCCCCAATGAAAGAAAAGGGGGATCCAACCCAAGAATGAACAGCACTGAGGAAAATGAAGTCAGGGAAGGCAGGAGGCTCAAATAAGGTTACAACAGGTATGATCTGAATGTTGAGTAAGACAGGGGATAAATGGCTCCTGAGGGTACTCATAGCAGCATGGAGACAAAGGAGCATCCCAGATAACTGGAGAATAAGTGTACTTGTGCCAGTGTAGAAGAACAAAAGGGACATCCTTAACTTTGGGCAGTACAAAGGTATAAAACTGCTGTCACATTGCATGAACATTCTGTTGAAGGTGTTTGATAAATGAATACTGAGAGTAGTTGAAAGTAAGATGGGAGATGAGCAGGCTGGATTCAGATCAGGATGCAGCACAACCAATTCCATGTTTGCAGTGAGACAGATAGTTGAGAAGAAGCTAGAGCTGAGAAAAGAGTCCAACTGGCCATTCTGAGATTTGGAGAAAGCATATGACAAGGTCCCAAGAAAGCTGATTTCAGCAGTCCTGGGGTGGTTCAAAGTCTAAGAAACATTGGTAGAATTAGTACAGGCTATGTACAAGGACCCAGTGACTCTAGAATGAACAGAGCTCAGTCTCACAGAGGGGTACCCAGTGGGAGTGGGTCTACACCAGGGTTCATCTCTGAGCCCACTGCTGTTCACACTGGTGATGGACTACATTAGCAAACAGGTCATAGGGGACAGATCAACAAAGCTGCTGTATGCAGATGATCTGGCATAATAGGCAGATTCTGGGCAAGAATTTCAGCAAATGACAGGGGAATGGAATGTAAAACTGAAGGCACACTTGATGAAACTGAATACAGATAAGACAGTTGTAATAGCAGCAAATGGGGAAATCAAGAAGCTGAAAACTGAGATAAAAGGGATAATAGTGGAATAAGTTAACAGATTCAAGTATCTGGGAGGGGTGGTGGAGGAGAAGGGAAGTCTGAATGAGGAGGTCAAAACTAGAATCAAAGGGGCTGCAGCCAACTGGCACAGAGTGTATGGCAGAGAAATGCAAACAAAGCTGAAAAGTAAGGTGTGCAAAACTGTGGTGCAACCAGTACTTCTGTATGGTACAGAAACCTGGGCAGTAAAGGCAAAGCAGTTGAGTTAGCTAGATGTGATGGAGATGAAGTGCATGAAATGGGTGGTGAGATGCACACTATGGGACAGATGAAGAAATGAGGACATCACAGCAGAAGCCAAAATAGCGACAACTGCAGAGATGGTCAAAAAGAACATATTATGGTGGTTTGGATACATGCAGAAAAGCAGAAGACAGTTTGCTGAAGAAGATTTGGGACATATGGGAAGAAGTCATGAGGAAACAAGGGCATCTAGCAAAAAAGATGGATGGATTGTGTGAGAGAAGACCTATGTCTGTCAGGCATAACCATTGATGAAGCCAGGAGAGTGACATTGAATAGAGTGAGACAGTGAATGTTGAGACAATACTCTAACCCCCTGTAGAAAAAATGGGAAAAGGGGACTGATGATGATGATGAGAGAGACATTGCTTGTAAGGTAGAGAATGGAAAAGGCAAAAGGGCGGTCAAAACGTAATGAAGGAACATTGAAGGTGGCGTGGCCTTACACAATGTGCTATTTACAATTGACATAGAAAAAGTGGCTACAATGATTCTACAAAGAGATAGACAGCAAGGAGAACAAACACGGAACATGCAGCTGTAAAATAAGAAAAGAGAAAATAAATACAAGGCATGAAACATGGTAGAGGCAGATGTTTTCACGTGTCTTTTTAATCCTGCATAATAAGGCTATGGTTGGAAAAAAGAAGCAAGTAGTCTCATCTGTCTACCTGGGAAATAAAATAAATGCAAATAAATAAACAAGTACACTAAAGAAGAAAATAACTATGGAAAACAATGACATATACAATATGTCTTTGGTTAAATGGAGGAAAAGGAGAGCATGGTGAGAATGAGCAGCGCAAGGGGCTGCACTAAGACGGACAGAAATACGAACTACAAGGTGAGACTTAAGCAAATGACAGCACTGCATACCACATGGTCACCAGACAGCATAAATGCCAAGGCACCACTTTTACTTACTTTTCATTATATTTGTGTTGAGGAAATGTGAATTTGTGCTGTCAATCATGTTATATTAAACCTAAGAGATAAGTGCAGAAGCTAAACACATTGTCAGTAGAGAATGGAGCTGAAAGACTGTGGAATCAGTAAGAAAAAGTATAGAAATAGGAGTAAATGAGTGTCGTGCTTAAATAAAGTCTGTGTGGACCTTACCAGCCCTCTGGCAGTACAGCTTAGAGCCACATTAGAGATGACAGAGGTTCCAAATCTGCACAAAAAGGACAACGGACTAAAGCAGTTCATCACAGTGAAAGTTTTAGTAAAATGCTGATGTTAGCACTTGCAAACTAGTTAGTATTGTATCAGTAGGGATGACATTAATGTTGACAATGCTTCCACAAAATGAGCTATACATGCAAGAGTACCATAATGTCCTAAGTAAGTGTGTGCCAGACTAATGCCACCATCATGTCCAGCAGGAAGGAAAAAAGCAAATAAACCTAGCCTGTCCCTCTTTGACTTTAGTCAGCTATGCGGAAGCCTTCTAAGAACACTAAACAAGCTGAAGGAAGCAGACAATACATAAACAGAGTATCAAACCAGTTCCAAAACAGGAGAAAGAGGGAGTGTAAATGTTAGCCATTTAGACAATTGATGACAAACTAGCATAGTTGTTAAGTTTTGTACAAGGACCGGTATTATTCAGCATCACATGGTATTGCTTACAGATTCAAACTAAAGACATTATTAAGATATAGTAAATATATATATATATATATATATATATATATATATATATATATATATATATATATGTATATGGGCCCCCTTCAGATGGTAGAACTTTTAAAAATCGACTATCATATGGCCGAGACTATATGATCGACCTTTTAAAAGCACAACTGATCTGAATGGAGATCTCCATACAGTGCGGAATGGGAAGATTTCTCATTACTGCAATGTAGTGCGATCTCAGACTTGGTATATTTAAGTAGCAGGGTGTGTGGGTGGTGCAGGGGGTTAGTTTTTTGGGGGGTATATTATGGTGTTTACTTTACATGGTCAATGTTTCAAATATGTCTCGGACGTATGAAAGTCAAACATTTGAGTTGTCGATCATGTAAAGTAGACCCATATATATATACATATATATATATATATATATATATATATATATATATATATATATATATATATATATATATATATGGTGATATAAGGTAGGATTTGTGTGCATGCATATGTGCAGAGTATTTTGTCACCTTGAAAGAATGCCATCCGTTAATCTTATCTGATGACCTCTAAGTAACACATGGATGCATAAAAGCAGAAAGACGTCGGAAGGATTTAGTGCTGAATACCACTGATATTGTGAAGATAGAAATTCATGATGTCTGAAAAATAAAACCTTGGAATAGCTCTGTAGTATAAACCAATGAAAACTGAGATGAGCAAGTGAAAACAAAACACTAGAATAAGGAATAGCCAAAATAGTCAGTTCATTTAAGTAAATACGCCTTAATAGTGCATGTTCAACCTGCTTTACCTAGACACAGTTATACTGATAGACACAGACAGAAGCTTGTTAGGCAGTAACAACTGGAAGAGATTGGAAAAAAAAACAGACAAGATGGAAGGGCAGTGTAACAAAGCCGTTTGATCCATAGTCTACTACTCAGGGGGTGGACAGGCTAGAAATGGTATGGGAATCGTGTTGAGGAACAGGCTTTAGAAGACACTGAGTGATGTTACAGAATTAGTGACAGACTCATGGTAATCAGACTACACTGTAAGGGTAGGGCAGTATTCATAATCTCAGCTTACGCTACAGCAGGGTCGTGATAGTAACGAAAGGACTGAATTCAGACAGCATTGCAGGATCTATTAGATAAAGCAGGACAGCGTGAGTTGGTACTGATAATGGAGGACCTGAATATACTTATTGGGACAGACAGAGGACAGCCTAGGTCCACAAGGATAGGGCAGCAGAAATAAAGGACAGGCCATTCTAGATTTCTGTCTGGCAAATGAGTTGATGGTAGCCAACACATGGTTTAGCAAGAGAGACAGTCACAAGATTAGATGCAAGAATGGACAACATGCAACTCAGGTTGACTTCTTCCTAGTGAGGAAGGGGCACTGGAGTAGAGTCAGAGGTTGAAAAGTCATCCCCAGTGAAACAGTTGGCCTACAGCATAAAACATTGGTTGCCACAATCAGCTACAAGCAATGGTCAGAGAAGGCATTAAGGTCAACAGAGACTAGTCTGAAGACCTGAAAGTTGAAAGCAGAGAAAGCGCATAAGTTCAAGGATATAAACAGTGCTCTAGCACCTAGAAAGAAGAGTAAATGGGTGGAGTTGAAGAAGATTGGCAGCTTCTCAAAATAACATGTGAGAGGAGGGTACCGGACGTTTTGACCCTGACAATTCGCCCTCGAACTATTCGACCCCGGACGGTTGGACCCGAACAACACATTTAAAAATTGTAAAAAGAAGTTTAAACAGAATTGAAACAGTAATTAGAGATATAATACATAAAAAAAATGAATGGAAACTATGGAATGTAAAGGTAATAATCATAACATCCGGATTGCCAGGGTTGCTGTAGTTCGTAATTTCCGTTCAACGTACTCCTACGGATTAATGGCTGAAAGTTAAACAGTCATCTCGTTTTGCAAAGCACATAATAAGCCTTTTAGAATCACCACTACCCCTGAATCAATGCTTTGTGGGAGATGTAGTGTAGTGTAACTATTAGAAAATATGTTTTAAAATAAGTGACACAATGGATGCATCTTGCAGACTACATTGCTTTTGAGGTACAAGCATGAGCACTGGAAAAATTATGAAAAATAAATGAAGACTACATAAAATTATAAAGTCTTCTCATTTTTCTGACTACATAAAAATTCACATGTAGTAAAAGCAGTAAGACATAAAATAAAATATTAAAGCATTAAAGTATTTAGTTTAAGAAACATATACACAGCATAGCATTTAAAGAGAGACAGAAGCCTGTACACCATTTATTAAGCCAATAGTTTAAACAAACAATGACTCAAAATAATATATAATATACTGATTAACAAAACAGCATAGAATACATTAAAAAGTGTTTAATTTCACCAAAAGAATATGTTAAAGCATAAAAACTAGTTATTAATTATATGTTAAAAGTTTATGTAATAAATTTATACTAACCAATGAAATGAAAAATACATAAATAATAAAGGTATAAGCATAAAATACATTTAAAATCAAATAGTATCAGTTAATTTATTGTATAATTGAATGAATAATAAAATAATGAAAATGTACTTATTAAAATATATTTGGGATCAAATAGTCTCGGGTCAAACTGTCCACTAAGTACTCCCATAGACAATAAATATACTTTTAAACATGACAGTATATACAACTGCATTGGGGTCGAACTGTCCTGCTTCCTGAAAGGACTATTGAACAGATATGCTGCCAAGCCAAGTATGGAAATAAGCTACATAAGAAAAGTTGTTGATAGTCCAGGAAGTCATCAAAAAAAAAAAAAAGGAGTGCAGGAAAATGTGAGAGATAGAAAAGATGGACCAGGCTAAGAAGAAATACTGGTTGGCTAGCAGAGAGGCTAAGAGAGCGGTTGCAAGAGCAAAGAACAAGGCATTAGAGGCAGTCTACCAGCTTTTGGAAAGTGACTCAGCATATGGCACAGATAAAATCTATCAGGTTGCAAGACAAAGACTGAAATATAAAGAAGATCACTAGACACCCTTCATTGGAGATGTCAACAATAATCTGCTTACTAGTACAGGACATCAAAGGCAGATTGAAGGAATACTTATAGCAGCTTCTAAATTAACAAAACTCCGCAGAAGCTTTCGATCTCAGACACAACATACTATAAAAGAAGAGGAAACCACCCTAGAAAAAGTAAGAACAGCACTAAGGAAAATGAAGTCAGGGAAAGCAGCAGGTTCAGATGAGGTCACATAAGATATGATCACGATATTGTGTGAGTTAAGGGAGAAATGACTTCAGTGGGTACGCATAGCAGTATGGAGAAAAAGGCATAACCCAGATTACAGGAGAATAAGCATTATAAGACTAGTATACAATAACAAAGGGGGCATTCACAACTGTGGGCAGTACAGAGGTATCAAACCCCTGTCACATTGTAGGAAAGTTCTGGAGAAAGTCATTTATAAACAGATATGCAAAGTAGTAGAAAGTAAGATGAGAGATGAGCAGTTTGGATTCAGATCAGGATCTAGCACAACTGACCCAATGTTTGCAGTGAGACAAATTGTTGAGAAGAAACTAAAGATAAAGAAAGTGTCCAGCTGGGCATTCCTAAACTTGGAGAAAGCATTTGCCAAGGTTCCAAGAAAGCTCATTTGGGTATTTCTTTAATGGTTTGAAGTATCAGAAATATTGGTATAATTATCAGGATATGTACAAGGACCTAAAGACCCAAATATGAATGGTGTTCAGACCCACTGAGGGGTTCTCAGTGGGAGTGGGTATGCATCACAGTTCAGAATTGAGCCCACTGCTATTCATACTGGTGATGGACTACATTAGAAAACAAGTTGGAAGGTACAGATCAACAAAGCTGCTATATGCAGGTGATGTGGCATTGCATGCAGATTCTGATCAAAATTTTCAGCAAATGACAGGGAAATGGAATGCTAAACTCTAGGCACATGGGATGCAAATGAATACAGAAAAGACAGTTATAATGGCAACAAATGTGTGAAATCAGAAGAAGCTTAGAAGGGAAAATACTGGAACAGTTTAACTGCTTCAAGTATTTATTTACTTATGCATTTATGTATTTATGTATTTATTTATTTGTTTTGACATTTGTTTAATGGGTATGTCCGACTGAGCACTAGCCCATTTTCAGCAGAGGTCCAGGGGGGAAAACCCCATATAGAACAATTACAAATAAAGTAACAAAACAGTTGCAAACAAAGAGTAAGAGTAACGGCAATTACAGGAGAAATTTTTAGCTACATAGAATACATCTTGGAAATTAGATTAAATACAAAATAAGAGTCAGTATAGCTATGTAGTTTGATAGAATGTGGATCTAAGTTAGGAAGGGAAAAAGAAGCCAAAGATAGTAGAAGTAGTTACAAGACAGACATAGAAGATGGAGAAACAAGGTGGCTGGAAGTGTGAGTGTGTAGCTGGGGGGAAAAAAAGAGGTTGCAAGAGGAGTTAAGTACAGTAGGAAGAGGAAGGATGTAGAGAGAAACAGCTGGTAGAAGGATGTTAAGCAGGGCTATTGGCATGAACAAATCCTGGAATTTTGTAGGGTTTCCTTTAATAGTTTTTTGAAGCTATGGGTATTGGGCTGATTTCTCATGTTCAGCAGAAGTTTGTTCCAGGCTAGTGCAACTGAGTAACTGTATAGTTGTTGCCCTATTGATGTTTTGGTTTATGGCTAGATAAGAGAGTGATCACAGAGACCGAACAGTGTGTGTGTGTGTGTGTGTGGGGGGGGGGGGGGGGTAACGGGATATAAGGGAAGAAATGGCTGGACAGGAGGAGGAATTGTTAAGGATGAAGTGAATCGTGGGCAGTTGGGGGAGTAAGAGTAAATGGGGGAGTTCTAGCCAGTGTAGAGTTCGTAGAGAAAGGCAGTGGTGAGAGTTGTAGGGTTGGTTAGCAGTGAACCTAGTAACATTGTTGTAGGTTAATTCAAGATTGATCTTTAAAGAGTTGTAGGTTGGTCAAGATAGGAGAAGCATAGAGAAGGGTGGGAAGAAGAAAGGCCCAGGAAAGAGAAAGTCATGACTTATTTGTGAGGACATTTTTTATTTCTGTAAAGCAGTCCTAGTTTTTATTGCGTCTTCTTTATACAGTTTAAAACTTGCAAATCAAATTTAAGTTGGTCGCCTATGACCACACCTAATAACTGTGTGTTTCAATGTTTATGACAGTGTTGTTAAGTTATGAGCTGGTAAATTATGTTTTATGATGGAAAAGAGACTTAGGTAGAAATAGGATAAGTTTAGTTTTGTTAATGTTGAGTATAGGTTGATTATTAATAAGCCAATTTTCAACAAAGTGAAAGCAGTTTTGGGTAAGTGAAGATAAGAGATATTTTCAGAGATAGAGATGATAGTGGAGTCATCAGCATATTGTATGAGAGTGGAGTGGCAGCAGGAGGTATGAATACTATTGCTGAAGATGTTGGATAACAGTGGTCCAAGGATGGATCCTTGGGGTACACCCATGCAGATGGGGACAAAGGAGAAGAAAGAAGACAGCCATTTGACAGATTGCTCCCTTTTCGAGAGGTAACTAGAAAACCATGTAAAGGTAGGGTTGGAGGTATTAAGGTCAGCTAGTTTGGTAAGGAGCAGTGAATGGCAGATAGTATCAAAGACTTTGGAGAGGTCAAAGAATACACAGGAAATTAGTTTGTTGTTGTCTCTGGCTTGTGCAATTGTTTAGGTGAAGGTTATTAGAGCAGTGGTAGTGCTATGTTTAGGATGGAAGCCATGTTGCATGGATGTGAGTAGATTCTCCTGCTGGTGGAAGACCAGAAGTTGAATTTGGATATGTTTTTTCTAGTAACTTTGAGAGGGGGAAAGAATAGCTATGGGGTAAAAGTCAGATAAGTCAGTGGAATGTCTAGCCTTGTGGATGAGAATTGTATAAAATTGTTTCCAAATAGAGGGGACATGAGATTCTTGGATAGATCAGTTAATTAGGATGGAGACAGGGTAAGCTAAAGAGCTAGCAATGATTTTTAGGAAGAGGAGATAGGCTGTCAACTGAGCGAGAGCATGGTTTAAGTTTGCTGAGAATATCTGATTAGAGTTGTTGAAGAGAAAGGAAGTATGAATGAGGAGGTGAAACCTAGAATCGGGGGGGGGGGGGAGAAGCCAACTGGCATGAAGTGTTAGGATTAGTGGATGACAGAGGAATGTCAAAGCAGCTGAAAAGTAAGGTGTACAAAACAGTGGTACAACCCATACTACAGTATAATAGAGACACCTGGGCAGTGAAAGCAGAGCAGTTGAAGCTAGAAGTGATGGAGATGAAGTCCCTGAGATGGGTAGTAGGATGCATTCTGTGGGACAGATAAAGTAATGAGAATATCAGAGCAGAAGCCAAAGTACCTCCAATTGCACAGAAGGTCAAAAAGAACAGATTACAGAGCAGGAAAGAAAAAGGCAATCTGATGAAGAAGATTTGGGACGGGAAGGAAGAAGGCACGTGTTAATCCAAGGCATCCATCCAATAGATGGATGGATTGCATAAGAGAAGACCTGCAACAGTCAGGCTTGACTGTCAAAGAAGATAGGAGTAGCAATGAATCAAGAGAGATGGCAGCTGGTGACATGAGAACTCTACCCCATGTGGAAAATGGGAAAAAGAGGGTTGATGATGATTATGATGATGATGAGTGGAAATAGAGGAATTTATAGTCAATTAGGGTCAACGACTGCACTCAGGAAAATCAAGTGTTTGGCAAAATGACCTGAAATGTTTTTTTTGGTGATTAAATATAAGTTTACATAATTTCACAGAACATCAAAAAATTACAGGGTAAAATAAATGCAAACTGAAATAAAGGGACAAAACAAGTTGGGCTTGTATGTGTTACACAGAAAAAACACAAACTTATGACTAAAAATAATGTCAGAACAAGAGGACAAGCCACTTCTGTCAGCGTGCAAGCTAATTTCCCAAGAAATCATATATATACCCTTATCCAGTATTTAGTATCCTTTTAAAATATGTTTAAACTCACTTATGCATCTGGACTTGGTAATCAGATCAGGAACTTTGTTCAATAAATCCAACAACCATTAGGTATAACATCTCATATTTAGTTCTAAATAAATCTACCCCCGGATTTACTAATCTTCCGTGCAGAACTAGCTTAGTCCTGCACGGAAGCGACCATTTAGGAGCAGGACGGCTTTGCGCCATGCATATTAATGAGGCGCACTGCCTGAGCTCCTAAGCTTACGCGTATTGTGTAAGAGTGCAGGGGGTGTGTCTGAGAGCAGAGCTTTCAGAATAAACATGCCCCTGCAATGTAGAACAGCAGAAAGGAGTATGCAATGAGCGAGACCGCTCACAGGTGACCGCATATCCCCACCGACAGTCCCCCTTGTGTATAACAGCAACAGAATGTAGAAATAAAATGAAGAAACCCCTTTTTTATTTTTAAAATCTGATTACAGCTAACCGTAGGTGAGTGGGTGTGCCCATCAATTAGCTACGGTTAAAGCAGCTTAAAAGGCTGAAGAGGATAACAAGGAAGATATATGCAAATGAAGTAGCATAGCAATAGTGTAGTGGGCAGAGCATTCACCTGACAAGCAGGCATTCCTGGCTCGAGTCTCACTGCAACACATTCCATTTTACATGGCAAAGCATGTTATGACCAATATTTGTGTTGCATAACCCACTAAACAACATATATTTATGAACTGGAGTACTGCAGTAAATGCATGTGTGAGGTGTCAGTGTCATAATGAATAAGGCACTAGTAACCAGGTTTAAGCACAAATAATCAGTAGTAAGCATATTTAAGCATTAGTAAGTGGCCTTAAAGCCGTTTGCGTGGCGGTAAGTAATGCCTACACTGGCTAAGCAATTCTAAAGCTAACCCTCTGTAAGCAGATGTAACGGCATGTTAGCAGTGCTTACCATTGTGCAAACCAGCTTACAACTGCTCAAAAGTGCCTTAATCACTCTGTATCCAATGGCTCTTGTTCTACCCATCAACAAAATAAACAGCCATGCAGGTCTCGAACCCAGGACCCTATATACCATAGTCCCAGTAGTTATCCACCAACCATCACAAAAGTACAGAAGAATGAGGTAGTAGCAAACATGTCCTAACCATAGTATAACCAAACTGAACCTGTGAAAGGCATCAGTATACAGTCATATGTGCCATAACCCACTACATAACATAAATATGTAAAATGCAGTACAGCAGTATGCCCAGAAGTGAGGTGTAATTGTAATAAAGTGTTGAAGTCCCCAATAAAACACAAGGAACCCACAGAGTGTACATACACATTAATCATGGATACCAGGCATACATATAAGGCGTAATGAATAATAAAACAATGCCAAAAAGGCATTATAATGAAAGTCTAATGTAAGCAACACTAAGCATTGCACAGGCCAGCTTAGGAGGTGTGAGCAATTTGCAGACCAGCTAACTCATTGTGCCCAGTGGTATACGCCTTTAAACAATGCCAACCCTAGGTAAGCAGGTTTGCCCACAGCTTAGCCTTTTCAAAACTGGCCAATCACGGAAAAGTGCAGAAAATCTAAAACCCAAACTAAAACTTAAACCCAAGAAGTGGGAATACATCTCATAACTGTTTGTAGCTTCTCCTTGCAGGCACTATGGCAGTAAGGGGAGAAGGTGTGCCCTTCCAGGTGCAGTGCTGGTGCATCCAGGAGTCCAAGGTCATGGTAGGACTCCTAGTTAAAGACCATGCTCAGAGACTGCTGCAGGACCAGTACCAGGGCTCCCAATATAAGGGGAAGGCCTGGAACCATCTCAACCATGACCTTACCAGTGCCACTGGCATACCCCGAACTGGTGAGCAGGTCAGGCACCACTATGCCGACCTGAAGCAGCATAATGGGGAACTCTTGGAGGAGTGGCTCCAGGAGACTAGAGCGGCAGGGGATGTTCCAGCCATTTCTATCACCCCAGTATGTGTGTAATAATTGCCAGCTCAGGTATATCATGGATAGGTATGGCTAAATATTCCTCTTATGTCCCCCACAGCTGCAAGGAGGCCCACATCTGATGCCTGGTGAGGTTGTGACGTGAGGCAGGTCAGTAATACTCATGCATTTACTGTCACGGGAAGTAAAACTAAAAGTAGTAGTAAATCAATTGCCTGTATAAAACCAGTATTGTTCAAGGTGAGTACTGCATGCACTAGAGAATATGGCAGGAAGAGTCTCATATTGTTTGTATGTCAATAAAAGTGCAATATCCTGACAAAACAGGTCTAACTGCTGAACTGCATGTGTATATACTGGTATCATATGGTAATGTAGATTTGCAATCATGTAATAGTACTGTTGTATTAAACACTGTTACCCACACTGTGCACCATAAATTAAATGTGTAGGAATGCCTGTATATGACAGGTGTAATCCCCTGAGGCCATTTAGTACAACTGAGAGACACATAGACAGTAAACAGGGAAAATGTAGACAACAACAACCGAATAGCACATGCAACTGAGATGTGAACTGTCTTTTTAGCACACACAGCCACGGTTCGAATCCTGCCAGTGGTACTAGTCTGCATACAGAATCATACCCCACAACTGTACAGATGTGCCCAGAATGTCTATTACAGTGGCCCATATCTATTGCCTATCAACCTGTCCCCCTGGGAAATCAGTGGGATGATCCCAGATGTATAGGCAGCAAACAGGACGTACAACTGAGTGACACACAATCTATGACAACAAACCTGGCACACTAGCAACTCCCCAATACCTTAGTGACTAAGAAGCCACGTATGTCTCATTTACACCCCAACTTGTTAAGCTGTGGTCAGAGTGTGTACAGTAACAAAGTGAGATGTATGTGGATAATAGTAATGTGGAACCTGGTACTGTGTGTTGGAACATTCTGGTAGTGCTAATAAACATTCCTCCCACAGGTCTGTCAGATACCAACACTGTGCCCAGAAATACAAGAATGATATGCAGTTGCTCTGAATAATGAGGTATTACACATCACTGTCACCCACACTGTCCTACAACATATAACTGTGTAGGAAATCTGTATAAGAGTGTTGTTATATAAGGTCAGAATGCAAAAGCACAGGGGATTAATACGACAGAAAGCAGATAGAAGATATACAGCAATATCTATAGACAAGACACAACTGTGATGGACAGTGTTTAGGTTGTAGCAGACACAGCCATGGTCTGAATCCTGGGAGTGGAATTAGGCTGCATACAGAATCATACCCCACAATTGTACAGATGAGGCCAGAATGTTCAGTATATGGGCCCATATCTGCTGCCTGTCCCCCTGTCTCCCTGGTAAGTCTGTGGGATGATCCCAGATGTTCAGCCAGCAAACAGGGAATACAACGGATTGTTGAACATCTACAAGAACACACCTGTCACTGCAGCAACCTCCAAAACTCTTAGGAGAGTAATAATTCAAGCATGTCCTAGCTGCACTCCCATGCCATCAAGCTGTGACCAGAGTGTGTACATTAACAGAGTGAGATGTATGTGCATAATACTAATGTGTAATCCAAAACTTTGTGTGGCAACAGTCAGGTAGTGCTAACAAACATTGCTCCCACAGGTATGTTGGATACGAACACTGTGCTGAGAAATACAGACCATTATAACCTGTACTGGTACTGTTCATTTTGGTATTGTAAGGAATTGTGAGTGTTGCAGTTTCTCTGAATAATAAAGTATCACTGGTCACTGTCACCCACACTGTGCTACATAATATAACTGTGTAGGAAAGCATGCACATGTGTGTGTCAGGTCACTAAAGGTGGAAGAGGGCAATATTCTAGATATGTCCAGACACACCAGCATGTGGTCAACACATGGCAAGAGTCTGTGCAGAAAGGGTTGGATAGCATAGTGCAAAATATCAACCCGTAGTCCGGGAGTATGTGTAGAAACAGTTAGTTAGTGTTAACAAACATTCCTTCCACAGGTATATCAGGTAAGAGGTGTATACACAGGTAAAACCAGTTCATGTGTAACAATGACGACAGCCATATCACTGTCCAAACTTAGGCTATAGGGTAGTGTAGTAAGACTTGTAAGGTACAGATAACAGCACTGACTAGGAAAGTAATGTGGACTACAGGAATATATTAGTTATTAATTGACATCTTTCTCCCCCCCACCCTATCTCCAACAATAATCAACATACCCACCCCAACCATTATGTAATGACTCTGATAATGCCCAATTGTTTGATAAATATTTGCATGGTTCCCATGCATGTGCTATATTGAATTATTCCAACATTGCTGGCATGGTGCCATCAATGTACCTGCATGCTGTTCTTAGTACCACTGTGGTCTCATATATGCATGTGTTCTGTTTGCTATGCAACTGTTCTGTATCTGGTGTCTGGGTTAATGGGAATATCTATGCATGCTGTTATACCTAACCCTGGAATGTGTTGACTATTACTAACCCACAAATGATGATGAAATCTAAACACTATAGCACACTTGGAAAGGCCAGTCCCAGTGGACCCACCTGTCCCACCTCAGCTGGCTGTGGCACTGGGCACCAGCATGTCTGGGGCCCAACCCAGGACCTCCCTGTCCATTGGTCCTGCACCACCTTCGGGTGGAACCACCTCAGGGGATGGAGCTCGCCCCCCCGGGAGTGGGCACGGACAGGCACCTGTCACCCGTCGCCAGGTCGGGTCGTGGTGCGTAGAGCGATCAACGAGTAGTTTGGTGATGTTCTATGCCAGCTCGGGGGCTGTGTTTCATGATTAGAGAGTCAGTCTGGCTCTGTGACTCAGCTTCCAGCACAGCCAACTTTGGGGCTGTGAAGGTGCAGTGGTGACTGCCCATGGGTGGAGACCTCAGTCCCACTGTTACCACTAAGAGCTTGTGGGCTTCCGATATCCCAACACCCTTCCCCACCAAGGTGTTTACCCCCCACATGTGTCATACACCACCACTGTATGCATCTTGTTTGTCATGTCTGTTAACCTACCCAAACTACCTCCCCAAATATACATACTACTCCTCCCCTGAAAAAAAAAAGGTCAATCTGTTCCCACAAAAAAATCTCTCCCCATTCATAGCTGTCCATTTCACACATGTGTCCACTGAACACATGTAATCCGGTCTAATTGGCATCACAACTTACTATTGTTGTCCTCACACCTCTCCCAGGGGTTTGAGTATCCAAATCTACCTCCAAATGCAGTGTATATGCACAGCTGTTGCTGTAGAAGAAATGGGCATCTATGGACCTTCCCTACACCCTTCCTGTACATCCCTGGCTATTTTCCCTACTGTCTTTCCCTCTTTGTGCCCCTTTTTTCACCACTTTCCTATCAACCCTATTTTCTTTTCTTTTAAAGAAATTAGGGCGGGGTAAGCGGGAGTAAGCACTTTTAAGCAGCAGTAAGTGGGTTTAAGCCTGTTTGCATGGGGGTAAGCAATGCCTACACAGGTTAAGCAATTTAGAAGCTAACTGAGTATAAGAAACTGTAACCGGAAGTTAGCAGTGCTTACCTCCACGCAAACCCATGCAAACCTGCTTACAACTGCTTTAAAGTGCCTTAATCACTCTGTATCCAGCAACAAAATATACACCCTCTGCAACCCAGGACCCTGCACACCATAGACAAAGTGATTTACCACTAAGCCATGCCAGATATACATAAATCTGATGTTGTCAGAAACATATCATCCAGCCCAGTCATGCAACAGTATAGAGAATGTATACCAACATTTAGATGTATGTGTGTGTGTAAGTATATTAATATCTAAACAGATACATGTATATATATATATATATATATATATATATATATATATATATTAGAAATATATACATATATATAAATGCCTACATTGACATATGTCGACATATACACAGCAAGTTACATATATTTATGCAGATATATATCTATGTAGGTATATATGGGCATAGTTATATATATGTAAGCAGATATATATATATATATATATATATATATATATATATATATATATATATATATATATATATATAGGTATATATGACTATACATCTGTAGATAGCAATGGTAGATTAACAAAAACATATATGTCCACATGCACCGTTAATGGGGTTGAGAGGCCCCAAACAATATATGCCTTGTACAAATAGGCATACCCCCCACAGCCAAACATGTCTGCCCTGCAATACACTACCAAGTGTTACAGATCCCATAACCAGGACCTGACATGACATAGGCACAAGATGTTAACAATACTACATCCCACCTCTATAATGTCAGGCTGGTATTCATAACATATCATGCAGTACAGTCTGGCTCCCATAGGAAATATAAAATGTGGAAGCTATCAACATCCCCAGGATACATATACACACACACACACACATATATATATATATATATATATATATATATATATATATATATATATATATATACATACACATGTGACTACACATACACATGCAGAGATATGTATAGTAAGATACATATGTAGAAGGTGCACGCAATATGGAACATCCACTATGCCTACAGTTAACACCTTAACAACTGGACACTGTATGGGCCAACTATAGAAATGACAATCATTGCCTGCAACATATACCCACAGAGAGGTCATAGGAAAAAACACCGCACAAAAGGTTTGCAGAAATGGAAAATCTTTATTTGTGTACTGTTGCAGTTCTATATGCCATGTCATATAGCTGTTCAGACACTGACATCCATAAAAACAGAGTAATGCAATTGTGAAACAGTAATAATAATACAGTACTCTGGAAAGGTTCATAGCTGTTGCTGTCCAGGCCAGGCCCTTCAAATTGTACAATAGTAAAGACAGACTGGGCCACAGGATACCAATCAATCAACAGTAAGTAATGCAGGTGTATAGTTCAGCAACCTCCATTTACACTCTGTACAAAATCACCAGGTGGTAAAGACTACATATGACCAAATGGGATGCAACTGTTACATAGCAAGCTATAACTGACACCATCACAAGCACACTGACAAACAGAACAGTCTGTATGGCAGGAGGCAGTATGCTTGCATTAACCCAGTTTATGTAAGTAATATAAAAATAGATGAAGTATATGGTACTGTACATCCAGATACCTTAAGGCAGCTCACCCCTGATACCCCCACATTTTGTAACAGCCTAGGTCATTTATGGTGCATCCCCCCTACACTCAATAATACAGGGCCATATACCACTGTTACATACACTGGCCTCTGCATTGCATAAGGGCACACATGTATTGTGTAGGTGAAGCCCACACATATATGGCCCCAGCCCCACCATATGTGTGGGGGATACAATAGCAGTGGACTGATGGCAGCAATGGCAGTGTGATATACTCACAGCCCACTACAGAACAACCCCTGACAGCATGTCATATGTGCAAAGCTTGGTATGTAGGTGGAGGACAGTGGCTGGAAAACAGGCCCATATGTGGAAAACTGTTGCCATACACTAAGCAACTCGCTGGTGTTACTGGATAGTCTGCAACATACCCTTAGTTATGGAATTGAGGTTAGAAACATAAATGGATGTAGCCATGTACTGATAGCACTCAACAAACACACTGCCAGTGAAATATCTGACACAGGACCTGTGTGGTGGACAGACAAAATATGATAGACACACCTCTGGCCACCAAGAGGATTGGCCCCCAGTTGAGAGCTATGCAGACAAACTGCATTCCAAAGTAAACTAGTATGTACACACACACACACCCTGTAACACCAGTACTATACAAAGCATAACACAACTCTACTCACACTCTGTCTGTAGTTCTGGAACCTCCTACAAATATGTAGCTGGCCTGAGTGTGGTGGTTCTCCTGTAAGAGGTATTGCTACCTGATCCCTGTATCACTGATGCCCACACACAGGAAGGATGTCCATCACACAGGAAAGGTAAATGGATCACACTCACATGATGTAGGGATTTATAGTAGGTGGTTGCCATGACAGTGGTAATTGGAAGTGCTACACAGCAAGCTGCATGCAGTTAGCAAGTGTAGGACACTAATTGGTGCAGATGCCATCACCTGATCAAGTGCATTACCTACTAAAGCCAGGCTACAATCTATTCAAAGTAGCTCAGTCCTTTCACTGGAGAGAGAGAGAGTGAGAGCGAGAGAGAGAGAGAGCAAAAGCAGGAAAAAAAAGCCAAAGCTCTTCAAACTAACAACTGGAGTTGCAGGCATTTAGCCAGCTGCCATTCAACAAGACATCATTCCCACAACAGGTATGTGAAGTATATGTACATATATTAGAATGTAGTACCTGGTCCATCATAATGGGATAGATGATGTGGACTGAGTTATCTGTGTCATTAGGTGTTGTGATGATGTTCAACTGAACAACTGCTATGGACAATAGTGTCTGTCCCTGTGGGTAGTGGGCCATAGCTGTTAACTGTGAGATCAGCACTGAAAGACAAGATGTAAGCCATCATAGTGTGTGTTGTGTAATGGGAAGTATGTATATTACGTGGCCAATAGCTGGTGGTAGAAGTAATGCCATTATGATGGACATGTGGGAGCCACGGCCCACCACTGGCAGGATACTCAGGTGAATCTGTAATGTAGCATGCCAGAATGCCATAGGTGTGTAATAGGGTTACCTGCAATCAGGTCCCACATATATCCCACTAATGTCAGGCCATGTACATATGTGGCACCTGTCTGTGTTGTAGCAAGGCAGAACAGTGCAGCTGTGCAGGAAGGTGTTGTGAGATTGTGGAGCTGATGTCTGAATGTACCCCACATATAGGTATGCATATGTGTACATATGTCACATATATAATATACAAAGATATATATGTATATCAGCATGTATGCCCCGAAATATACATATACCCATGTGTAGACATATATATGTGCACATATATACATCACATATATCTACACATATATAGATATATACCTATATGCACATGTCTACATATGTACAAACACACACACACACACACACACACACACATATGTATGTAAAGACATGTCCCCTATATCACTACCACAGTAATGTGTGCTATGTGTGAGGCAGCAGCACACATAGCAATACACACAGATATCTACAGCTGGCAGTGTGTGCACCATGGATGGTTATGTCACATGTTACTCACTTGTTGGCACCACATTGCCCCTGTCTATGAAGTATGCAATGGGAATATGGGGAAGTTTGGCAGGTTCACATGTGGAGGTGGCCAGGATTGGTAGATATAGAGGACAGTCTACAGGGGTGGTATGTGACACATGTGGTGGGTAAACACCATGGATGGTGTGTGGGGTCTGTGATGTGGATGCCCCATGGTCCCCAATATGGGCACAATGGGAACAAGCCTCCCACCCACTGCCACTTACAAAAGCAGTCCATGTCCTGAAGCTGCCTGGTCTGGAGGCTGAGCAGGAGGAGCATGTTGGTCGTGTGAATGTGTACTGGGTGCCTCAGCCTAATGTAGCACATCCCTCATGTGTCTGTGGAGCCCAGTGTGGAACAGACTCTAGACCTGAGCTCAGGGGACAGGAACATGTCTGTGTGTGCCCTAAGGGGGGGGCACCATCCCCTGGGTGGTTCCACCTGATGGTATTGCTGCAACAGTACACAGGGAGGCCCCAGGTTGGGACACACATGTGATGTGGCCAGGTATCATGGGCAGATAGTTGTGGAGAGGTGGATCCGCTGGCCAATAGAACATATACATGTTATTGTGTCACTGTTATAGAACATTTGCTGGTAGTAATAGTCTACACAATCCTGGTACACGTCCAACAGCATGCATAGATATCCCTGATAACACAGACTGTCAGATGTGCAGCAATCTCAGAGCAGCCATACCACTGGCATATATGTAACCATAGTGGCCCTGATAATGACATGCAGGTGAATAGTCTGCAACAGGCCAGCAATGATAGTGTCCTGCAACAGGCCAGCAATGATAGTGTCCACACAGGGGACATGGCTACAATCACATAGGAGAAGGTGTGGTACAATACACAATCTGTCCAAATGGTTGTTAAGCTGTAGCCATACCTAATGAGTTGTGTGTACAGTCTGTTGAAGCTGATATGGTGGTCGGGTGACAGAGATGTGTATTATGAATTGTGGTAACCTTGCCATATGAGTTCCTCAGACCTGTTTCCATCTTTAAGTAAAACAGAAAATGTTCCTGAGTTGACCACCATGGAGCTGAAAGATAGCGTTGAAACCTTAATATTGAAATCTATGTACATCTATGATATGTACCTATCAGGAACATTTATTATGGACAGTGTTTAACCCTGGATACTTATGTTTCCCTACACATTCTTTCTACTTCCAAGTTGTGGATATTATTATACCTAGTCCTAGAGGAGGAGATGTGAAGAATCTAACAGAAACCTAAGAAATAAAATGGATCACTAATCCTAGAGAACATAAGTATCCAGGGTTAAATACTGTAGCTCCCCTTAAACCGGTGTTAATAAATAGGCATATACCCATTCTTTGATTAATTGAGAAAGGCTTGCTCTGTAAGCACATAGTGAATTGATGTCATTGAAACTGTGTCCATAATAAGTGTTCCTGATAGGTACATAGATGTTTAAAAACATTCAGCACAAAATCCAAAAGATCTATTGAACTGAAGAAGGTCTGAACAGGTTGAAAGCGCTTTTCTTTCTTACCCTTTCGTTTTAATAATGAAGTTTTATGCCTAAATAAAGCCTAAGTTTTAAACTTTCAATATTAAAGGTTTCAATGCTATATTTCAGCTCCATGATGGTCAACTCAGGAACATTTTCTGTTTTCCTTGTACTTGTTTTTACCTGGGAAGACCTTTAGCAGCTAAGGAAGTTTTTTTCTGCTATAGTTTCCATCTTTATGTCTTTCAGCCAAGATGGCACATGCACGGTTGCCCACCTATTCCAGTGTTGATAGCACACATAATTCAGCACTATCCACTGCTGTTTGGCAGGCATGCACATGAGCAGCTGGAGTGGACCGCCCTGTGGAACGACTTAGTCCACAGGGTCAATGATGTCGGACTGCACAACCGAAGTTATAAGCAGGTCCGGCATCATTGTACTGAACTGCTTCACAATGCCTGTCAGCATGCTGCTGCAGTCCGGGGGGATCACCTAACCACAGGGGGGGGGCATGCCATCCATCTCCCCCCTGACATGTGTGGAGGAGCTCCTGGCCAGCCTGTGGCATCTGCCAGTCCAGACCACCAACAACCACTGGATCCCTTCGTGGAGGTGGGTGTCACCCATATACTGGCCAAGGAGCATGCAGGTAAGGACACAGGGCACATCAGTAGACCACTGTTATGTAAACATCCACATTGGTACAGGTAGATCATGCATATCTGACATGTCATACATATATAGTATTGCTGCTTTGTAGTGATAGACAGAAGTCCAGATGTGGTAGTATTGTGGGAATTTACCATTGATGTATGGTACTACTGCACCCCGCCTGTAGCAGTGCCATGGGTGTGGCCACTGACATTGCATCTCTCACCCTCTTATGTAGGTCCCTCTGGGATAACAACAAGGCAGCAGCCTGTAGCTGGTGAATATGTTTTATGTAGATGCATACCAACACACTGGGAATGTAATGGTGATGGTATATTCCATGCACACATCTAACACACCTACCCTGAATGTATGCTGTACATGTGCATGTATTGTCGCTGTGAAATGCGTGGTCTCACAAGGCGACCATGATGGGGTATTGGAAGGGTATGTCAGACACCTGCATGATAACTAACATCCGTTCATTGTGGAATGTGTCCACAGGTAGTAACATACTGGTGGTAGACATGGCCTACAGTAGTGACATGTTCTGAACAACACCCATATACAGTGCAACACCAGTGTATATACCTGTAGGACAATGGCAACAGCTGCAGAGATACTCTGTGGCATAAGGCATTACAGTAGTCCACATTATCAGCTGGGTCTAGGCTGCAACATGTGGTGTTCAGTGTATGGGACACTGCAAAGTGACACACATGTTTAGGGATTACCTTTCATGCATCTGCATAAAAGCTGAGTGGGGGGGTCTCAGATTAACACACAAGTGCACTGCAGCAGGGATCCTAAGGATGGTAAGAATGGCTCTATCTGCACATAGTCAGGTTCAGGACCTGTGGCAGCCGTAACCCTACCTACACAGCAATAGTGATGGCAGTGTGTGAACACCATGGGATGTGCACATGAGGAGACCTTGCAATCATGCAGATAAGGGCACCATGTGTAGGGCAGACTGAACATACACTGGCAAATGCAGATGGTCTATGCTGGTATACCCCTGCCAGGAGCAGTGACTGCTGTAGTACACACAACAAGAGGTGTGATATACCATCATAATAAGGGTGTGAACACATATGCCAACATGGTGTGTATGCATTGCGGTCAGCATCTGCACACCTAACACAATCTGTAGACACTGCATGTGAAAGTACAGGACATATGTCCTCTACCAGGCTTGTGTACTGCTAAGATATGTGGTGATGTGGTCCCATGGCAGATCAAGGATGTGTGTGTAAAATCAATAATGGTGTGTACATCCCCCATAGCCATGGTATGCTCTGATGGCTGTCAGTGTAAGTATATTGCAGTGTCAATACATGGTCTGTTGATGTTGACAGCTGTAAATCAGGCATCAGGTATTCACCAATGACAACAGTCCACATATCATCCCAGGTATGTGTTGCTGAAAAACATAGGGGCTGTGAGAAGTAAAGGTGACATAACTGACACAGTACTACATATTCTGCAATGGGTTGTACACCTGTGAGTTTTGGTGCACAGTACATGGCAGGGTACAGAACAGGTGCACAGCAATACTGTGTACATGGGTGCAGTGGTATCCATGGGAAGGGGCATCATCTAGTGACACAGCACATGTATCACACACATGTACACTGTTACTAGCATGGATCGACTATAGCTGAACTGCATGCTGTTCTGTACCATATGTTATGCATGTTGGCAGATGGGTAATAGGAGGACTGTGTGTACTATCATTGTGCAACCTTACCTGTGTGTGTGTGTGTGTGTGTGTGTGTGTGTGTGTGTGTGTGTGTGTGTGTGTGTGTGTGTGGGTGTGTGTGGGTGTGTGTGTGTGTGTGTGTGTGTGTGTGTGTGTGTGTGTGTGTGTGTGTGTGTGTGTGTGTGTGCATCCTGGTGGTTAGTTAGTTTGCCTGCAGGGTCACTCTGGTGAAGTGGAGGGAAGTAGATGCATGTATGATGCGTGGGTGCATGTGAGTGTTTGTGTGTGTGTGGCCATGTATGCACATGTGTGATTGTGGGGTGTTCATACGGCTGTACCTCCCTTTGGGACCATGCAGTAGAAGGACATGGACTGCCACATTACACACCAGGAATACCTGTCGTGTGTAATCACAGGACAGCAAATAGTATAATATGGTCTGTAGCATGGAACAGGCATCCAGAGGGAAGGTAGACTCTAGGTACACACTTAATATCACAGTCAGCAGAGAGGTCACCTACAAACCATGTATGCAGCTCTACAGATGCATTGGGGAAGTACTAGTCAACACCAGGGAGTGTAGCCAGATATTACAGGTGTCACATGATGGGCTGACAGAGCTGCATATCTGGCATGTACTGAGCATTACATACACATGACACACCAGTGAGAGGTATTATGGATATAACATAGTAGCCCACACATATAGGGGCCATGCACATAATTTCTGGGCATACAGAGGATGCATACCGATTGATAGCAGTGACACCATGTAAATCCACTACACAGAGGTCAGGCAGCTAAAGTAGCAACAGGCCTTGTGTTGTGGCCGCTTGTGTGGGCATTTAGAGGACTGTGATGTTAATGAGTGGTATCAATGTGTGTATGTTAACAAGTGTGATGCAGGATGGGGTAACGCATGGACATATACGTGGGACTGTCTGTAAAGTCATGGACAGGTAGGTATTACGGAGGTGTGTGTGTTTGTGTGTGTGTGTGTGTGTGTGTGTGTGTGTGTGTGTGTGTGTGTGTGTGAGTACTGTTAGGCAATGTTGTACTAGTTTTAAAGTGCGTTTATTGTTTTCCCCCACAGGTGGCGAGGTGGGTCAGGGTCCCTCCTGCATGCAGTCTGATGTAGATGTCCATACAGACACCGATGATGATAATAATGTTGAGGCACAGGTGAAGTTGACAGGAGCCGACACTGCGCCAACATTTGACATCCCCCTTTTAACCACCCCACCCCCACACATAGTTTCAATGCTTATATGCACCCCATCACCAGTGGCCATAGCAGAGGGACAACTGCCGTTCAGTGGCAGTGCACAGGAAGGTGTGGTAACCATGCCTACTGTGTCCAGTCACAGCAGGCATAGCCAGTTGTCTGGCAGGCTGCCACATAGGCAGATATCCCAGGGTGCTCATGATAGGGCCGCTCGACATCATGCCCCTGGCAGAGGCGACATAGCTGCTACTGGCAGAAGCATGTTTCAGGCTGTCATGGCAACTTAGGCATTTATAGAACATTACCACAGACAGGGTCTGAGGCTGCAGAAGGCTGCTCTCACATCTTCAAATGACAATGCCCGTGAACTGGCTGGTGCCATCCGTGGATTAACTGAGTTCATGGATAGATGGTCTGGTGAGAGGATGGCCCTCACCAGTCATGGTCTGTTCATGCTTGAACATGTGGTGGGAGTGAGGTGACGTCTGTGTGAACATAGGCCAGCAACGCCAACAGCTGGTAGTCAATGTGGATGTGCCAGGACACCAAGGGGCTCCCATAATGGCAGTAGCAGCCCCGGCAGTGTGGGGGTGTGCTGTCCACACCACAGCAGGCCATGTGCATGTGTTCCTGGCCAGTCCCAGGAGGGAACTCATATCAGTGGACAAATGTCATCAGCAGGTGGGAGTAGCACATCGAGGCCTGTACCTGGATGTGCCTGCAGAACCCCTTGCAGGCACAGTCCATGTGTCCGTGGCCGGAGGTGGTGAATTGCACACCCTGCCAGGTATGGTATGCAGCTGCCCATAAACACCTGTGTAGGGCAGCCACATGGCAGATTTGTGTGCATGCATACCCACACACTACGCAAATGCACCTAGGACAACCCCATACCTACACACATCACATCACCTCGGCCAGCTCCCCAGAGTGCACCCCTCACCCACACACATGGTGTCAAATGTATGGCCCACCCTCGGCCTCTGGCAAACCAACACCACACCCAGTGCGTATGATGATACCTGTGCCCCATCCCTGTCATTCATACCATCAATGCAGGGACAGACTGATATGGTTTTGATGCACATGGTGACTGTACAACAGTGAACCACAGTCCTGCAGTGTACATGTGTCAGCACTAGGATGCCCTGTGCATATGATGATACCTGTGCCCCATCCCAGTCATCCATACCATTGATGCAGGGACAGGCTGATATGGTTCTGATGCACATGGTGACTGTACAACAGTGTACCACAGTCCTGCAGTGTAACATGTTGTAGGGAATATAGTGTGAGGCATATTTAGCAGGTAGTGTAGCCATCCAGCAATGATGCCTTATAGCTGTTAGTAACACTGGTTGGTTGTGGTCTCTATAATCTTATCCAATTGTGTTGTAGGTGTACATATGTCAGCACTAGGATGCCCTGTGCATATAATGATACCTGTGCCCCATCCCTGTCATCCATACCATCAATGCAGGGACAAGCTGATATGGTTCTGATGCACATGGTGACTGTACAACAGTGTACCACAGTCCTGCAGTGTAACATGTTGTAGGGAGTTGACTGTGAGGCATATTTGGCAGGTAGAGTAGCCATCCAGCAATGATGCATTATAGCTGTTAGTAACACTGGTTGATTGCGGTCCCTATAATGTTATCCATGTGTGTTGTAGGTGTACATGTGTCAGCACGAGAATGCTCTGCAGTCATATTGCACAACGGGGTATGTCACTGTGCTGACACCATGGCTGTGACATATCTGGGGTACAGTTGAATACATTTCACAGGTTACTACACCAGTTATTGCCTGTGCCACATGGACATGTGGCTCACTGAGGTGTGTATACCCTGCAACTTGATGTAGACCCATCCACATACATGCACACTGTTACTTGCCAACACTGGGACTAGACCCCTACCGAGCTATGTCGTTATATTGATGTGTGTGGCTTACATTGCACACACCGCACAGTGTTTAGGGTGAGGTGTGTCCCAGGTTACACGGTACATGCAGAACATCCCCCAGCATGTACAGTATGCTAATGGGGGATGTAATGGGTGTATTTGGATAATACATAGTGTGACATGCTGTCATATCACATTTACAGACACATAACAGCCAGACATACATGTGAGATACCAGGGCCTGTCGCTGCTAACTACCTTGACCGTGTCTCCAGTGTATTACAGGTAGGCTGCACACATCACATGCATAACTGTCTTGGATTGTGGTAACAGTTAGCTGTATGATTGATGGTGACAGTGGTAACCATAATGTGGTACATGAGACATATACCTGGTGTACCTTGGTGTAATAACAGTGTACATAGCACCCACATCCCCCACTGGATATTGCATTCCCTGAAACCCATGATGACACTCTGCCATACCCACCATCACACATTGGCCACAACTGTGATACAACCCATAGTATACCCCAGCATTGGTACTACATGGATATGCATCTCATGCACTTGCCACACACGTAGTAGGGCATCAATCAAGTGTAGGTTGCCTGTACATATCCCAGCTGGATACCTGCCATCTGCACATCTGTACAGGGACTGACAGTCATCAGCTTGGCAGATAGGTATGCAGTAGCATGGATGCATTGACAGACCAGTAAGAGGTATATACAGTGACACAGCTCACACACCAGGGATACAACAGGGAGGCCTCAGTGGCCAGTCATGCACGTGGGTTTGCCTGTTGTCAGTACTACAGTAAGCACTCTGCTCTTGCCTGGGTTAGCACTGTCAACAGTAGTACTGCCATGATACACTACATGCCAGTGTGACAGTATGTACCCTGGGCTACAACTGTATGTCACACAATCACACAGATAACAATGCTGTGCAAGCCTCATATATGTCTGTGTCCCACACACGACACTCACACCCCTTGCTACTGTAATGACAGCACATAGGTGCATGTATTGTACATGACATCGCATACACTTATTACAGGTTATCAGACTGGGTTGTGTGTCCTGGTTACCACAGCTAAGCTATGCTTAGTAAGTATCACCATTGCTGCAATCTTACAGCTAAGCTGATGTGCACACTAAGTGCTGCCTACACTATGTAAGCACCCGTATATTTACCCATAGCATAGCACTGCTTAGCTTCATGCAAACCCGCGCAAATGCACTTAAAGCTGCTCAAAACTGCCTTAACTACTCAGTATCTGACAGTCCTTGTTCTACCCAGTAACAAAATGAACAGCCCTTGCAGGTCTTGAACTCATGACCCTTTACACTGAAGTCACAACACTTAACCACTACGCCATGACCACTGTGAAGACAGCTGTTGTTTTATCAATATAGCTGTCAATACACATATTGAGTAATATTGAACACTTGCCTTTAGTTCCTAAATTGTGCAGACCTTGTTATTAATATGACTGTTGCATCATAAATGTTGTTTTATCATTATGTGCACATAGCATATACATACTGTGAGATACATGTGGGAGGGTATACACAACTGTGACATTTACTCATGACAGAAATATGGTTGTATACATATAGATGTATATATGTCTACATGTACATACACATGTATACTCATACATATGTCTGTATACACATATGTATAGTGCTACATATATATGGCCATGTGTACATCTCTTCATACATATGTGTAGATATAGGTATACGTATATGTATATATAGATATATGTGTATATAGCTATATATGTATGCACATCCTATGTGTACAGATATGCCTAGTAATGTTGGTATATATATATATATATATATATATATATATATATATATATATATATATATATATATATATATATATATATAACTATATGTGCATACATACCTATTCTGATATACCTACTACTGTTAATATATCTGTATATATCCATATGCATATGTGCATATGTATCACTATTTGTATATGTGTAGACATATATTGCTCTGTATATGTATATATCTGGGTGTGTATATGTATATCTATGCACATATACATACTTGTCTATATATGTTGATATGTATATGTGTAATTATATATATAGATATCTGGATAATTAATGTACATATGTTTTCACCATATGTCCTGAACATGGAGTGTAGCCCTACCCCAGCCCCTATAGTCCCAACTTCATAGTGTAAGGGGATGTCAGGTATTTATAGCAGGTATATTAGTAGACTATTGCTACTGTAATTGGGATTTTCATCACAAACATGGTGTGTGTGGGAGGTCACATTTGCTTTTCACATGTGCACCATTGGCTACTGACAGACATCCTAAGGACATCACAGTACAGTACCGCTGCTAGCACGTAATGACCCTGTGGACTGCAGCAGAGATATTGACCAATATATGTGGACATTCTGACACACTTTGTACAGTCCAGAGGTATAGACAGAACCCCATAGTGGAAAACATGTGGACCAAGCCTGACAAAATGGATGTTAACAGCCATGTAGATGGGTATAACACATAATGACTGGTATACATTTGCCACCATAGGTTATGCATTCACACACCCCTGTCTGTCCTGACACATAATAACCGCTGGTACAGGGGTGCCATGGCCACATACTACCCACTAGATATTGACATACATCTGTACAGCATCCCACTGCTCTGCCTGACATATATGATGGTTAAGGGAGGCCCGGCAGCAGTATATCTGGCATGCATCCAGACATGACATCAAACTGGGTAAGTACACTAAGCTGCTAGGCATATAACAATGCACTGTGCAGGCTACATGCAGACTGGCTCAAAACTGGCCTACATCTCCTATGGGGGAGTGCACATATACCTGCATATATAGCAAGCTCTACAGGCATGTCACAGCACAGGGTAAGATACACCTGTGTGAAAGTGCATAACCACAACCAATGTGAACACAGCCACAGCCACATATGGTAAGCTAGCATAATATTACAGTATATGGACTATCTATTCAACACCATCCTCATATGCACCGCTCACAGACTGGGCTGCTACACAGCTTGGTCTGATGCCTGTCTGTGGTATGGGACGTGTGTGTATGGCCCTACAAACATGTAAGCCAATGCGGTAACATACAGTGGAGCAACATGTAACATCAGATGGGATGGGACCTAGAACAATGACATCTACCACAGTCCGTACACAGGCCAAAGTACATATTAGCAATACACACACTGTCGACATTCAACATAAGTACACAGACCTCAGTACTGTGCAAACAATCACAGAATGTCCAGGTTATGTCAGCAAATATAACCCCTACTGTACATAACATGTATAGAAGTCTGATAGCTCACTGGCTTGTTATCAGATATGATGACACTAATTATGGTGTACAGCACATATGCACCTCTTAATGCATGACATATGTACAAAAGTTGACAGAGTTGTGGCTGTTAGCACATACACAGGGCCAATATTGACATGTTGCTGTGATAACCTCATACATTTACTGTTGTAACAGGGTTTGTTGCAACATATGTCCTATGAGGGATATGAAGTCAGTAACTGTCACGACTTTCACCATCTACAGACTGCAATCCTCACACTACCTTCTGCAGTTCACAGATAGATGCTCTGTGGGTAACACATGAAACCAAAGGCACAACAAACTGCCCAGTCTGCAGATGACCCTACAGATGGGGATTCCTCATAAACATAGAACTGACATGGCAGGTATTAAAACATGTAGGACAGCCATATCCACACACACACTCTTAAACCAACATTACTCCAAATGCAGTATAGCAGCACTTACTGTCTGTAGTCAGGTCAGGCACATCCCTCTTCTGTGTGTTGCCCTGTTTCCACAGTGTATGTTGTTAAAGGTAAATCCTCAATCCATCTGAGATGCTGTTTGCCAAACAGCAGATCTAGTTCCTGATCACAGTGAATGAAAAGGGCCAACAACAACATGATGTTTCTAGATATTGGAGTGTGCTTCCATGCAATTGGCTATGGGAATGTTACCACAGCTGTTCCACATGCAATCAGCTAGGGGAAGGCTGCAATTCATGCAGAGGCCATCAGCTGATCGTGAGCATCACTTAAAATATACATGCTGCTGCCTAAGCAAAGTAGATGTAGGTCTCCACATCCACCAGAGAGGGAGTGCGAGAGGCAGACAGAGGCAAAGACAAATCAGGGAGGGGTGGGAGAGTAAAACTTAAGCATGTTTATGTCACACACCTACCAGCACAGGGTATCAAACCTTTGATGACTATGTATTTCTATACAGTTATTGGATGCACCGCATAGGTTATATGTTGTGGTGCCCTCAGAATGTATATGTGATGGTGAGTGACATCTGCAACAAGGATATGGTAGCTATACAGTACGTGTAGTACATGTGCCTGCCCGCATGAATAGGTGCCAGCATCAACACAGCCACATTCTTACAGGGACGCACACTCATTGACAAACTTGGCAGGGCCAGGAATACAACCCATCACTAGTGAGATCGCCCCAACACATTACTGTGCAGGTATCACATGCACCACAGGGGTCATACAGAGGTTATATGGCCAAAGGGTATGGGAAGGCGTCTGACAGCAGACAGTATGTTGCAGTATGCAAATGGGGGTTGTAGTGAGTGTGACTGTGAACATACACATCATACAACACACACAAACACACACACACACACACACACACACACACACACACGGTGCCAGTACTGACATGCATGAGTGCATTGTTTCACGGGTGTGTAGTGGTGAACTGTGCCAGATTGCTATACAATGCTAGGTAATGTGTACACCTTGGCATCAGACCATGTGACAATGGTCTGCATTGTGGCTCAGGGTTGTAGATTCTGGATTTGCCACACACATGTGGGTATTGTATTCACCATCCAGTCACCTGGGTTACTAATGCGTGTGGGCAATACTGTGCATTGCTTGCCATGTATGTGTTCCTTAGTCCATAACATGGACAGTGTCCGTGATGTACATACCTCCCACATGCATGTACAGTGACATGTGGAACTGTACCTGGGGTGTCTGGCCCTTGTTGTGTACACAGATTATCATCAGATGTGCCAGTCCTGGCCTCATGTGGCAGGAACTGGTAATGGAGAGCAAGTTTACCCTGCAACTACATTGATAACATGCTAATGGCATACCCTGGTGTCAGTGGCATCTGTCCAACCAAGGCATGTTTTCCGGCATGATATGTCCTTTGTGGGTCACATTTGATGGCACCACAAGTGTTGCAAGGGTCCAGTGAGGAACATGGGGAAGGTGCACTGTCTGCAGGTACATGCCTATTGGACAGATGGACAGGGTGCCATGCCCTCTGTAGGCCACTGCAATCACTCCATAGTTACTATCAGTGGGCAATATGCAGTGTACTACCAACATAGTGAGTGTTGCCTGGCAAGTGTGTGTGTGTGTGTATGCGGCATGGGTTGAGAGTGTTGTCTGGCTAATACTAGGGTTGCTAACTTTGTTTGCCTGGCCTTGATGTCACATGTATGGGTATGGATCTGCATCACAGCCTCTCAGCTATTTCACATCTGTTATCCCTGTACTGTGGACATTGTGATATATACTAGGGTCACCATATAAGAAATTTGCAAAATCCACTTCACATTGGGCCCAGTTGTTACACACTCACAACCACCTCCACACAGGATATGAGTTACAAACACAGACACACACACACACACACACACACACACACACACACACACACACACACACATATGTCATGTCTGAGATTAGAACTCCTACCTAACTATGTTATCACACTACAGCGGTATGCAATTATAGTAACCATAGAGATTACTGGAGTACTCCTTCCCCAAAGGTGTATTTCACATTGGATGACATCAGCAGGATTGCCAAAGTAGGGCATTCAAATTGTAGAGTGTGTGGCTAGGCTAAAATGCACTGCTCCATACACAGACATTAAAACACACACAAAACATCCACAACTGACATGTATGGGTATAGAACCCCTAGCAGTGGTCTATATCACACTACAGCATAAAGCTGTTATAGTACGCACCACAGAGATTACTGGAGTACTCCTTCCCCAAAGGTGTATTTCACATTGGATGACATCAGCAAGATTGCCAAAGTAGGGCATTCGAATTGTAGATTGTGTGGCTTGGCTAAAATGCACTTCTCCCTACACAGCCATTGAAACACTCTCACAAAACATCCACAACTGACATGTGTGGATATAGAGCCCCTAAGAGAGGTCTATATCACACTACAGCATGCAGCTGTTATAGGATGCACCATGGGGATTGCTGGAGAACTCCTTCCCCAAAGGTGTATTTCAAAGTGAATTACATCAGCAGGATTGCCAAAGTAGGGCATTTGAAATGTACTGAGTGTGACTAGCCAAAAATGCATTGCTCCCTACACAGACATTGAAACACACACATAACATCCAGAACTGCCATGGGTGGGAATAGAACCCTACCAGAGTTTGATATCACACTACAGCAGTATGCAGTTATGCACTCATTATGGAGATTACTGGGCTACATCCTTCCTAGAGGTATAGTTCTAGGAGGATGACATCAGCAGCCTTACCAAAGTATAGCACTCGAATTGTATGTAGTGTGGCTACCCTAAAAGTCATTGATCTCTACATAGACAGAGTCAGACAGACACACACACAAACTTGCCATGTCTGGGATTAGAACTCCTACCTAATTAATTGATCATACTACAGCAGTGCGCAGTTATGGCATGCGCTACGGGGATTACTTGGGTACAGCCTTCCCAGAGGTGTATTTCTGAGTGGATGACATCAGCAGCCTTGCCAAAGTAGAGCATATGAATTGTATGGAGTGTGACTACCCTAACAAGCATTGCTCTCTACACAGACAGAGGCAGACAGACATATGAGCACACACACACACACACACACACACACACACACACACACACACACACACACACACACGCACACACACTTGCCATCTCTGGGATTAGAACTCCTACCTAATTTATCATACTACAGCAGTACGCAGTCATGGCACACACTACAGAGATTACTGGGCTACAACCTTCCCAGAGGTGTATTTCTGGGTGGATGGCATCAGTAGCCTTGCCAAAGTAGAGCATATGAATTGTATGGAGTGTGACTACCCTACAAATCATTGCTTTCTACACACACACACACACACACACACACACACACACACACACACACACACACACACACACACACACACTTGCCAAGTCTGGGATTAGAACTCACACCTAACTAATGTATCACACTACAGCAGTACACAGTTATGGCATGTGCTACGGAGATAACTGGGCTGCAACCTTTCCAGAGGTGTATTTCTAGGTGGATGACATCAGCAGACTTGCCAAAGTAGAGCATACAAATTGTATGGAGTGTGACTACCCTAAAAACATTGCTCTCTATTCAGACAGAGTCAGACAGGCACACACACAAACACTTGCAAAGCCTGGGATTAGAACTCCTACCTAACTAATGCATTACACTGCCACAGTACACAGGTATGGCATGTGCTATGGAGATTACAGGGCTACACCTTCCCAGAGATGTATTTCTAGGTGGATGACATCAGCAGCCTTACCAAAGTAGAGCATTTCAATTGTAGAGAGTGTGACTACCCTAAAAAACATTGCTCTCTACACAGACAGAGACAGACAGACAGACAGACACACACACACACACACACACACACACACACACACACACACACACACACACACACAGTTGCCATGTCTGGGATTTGAACTCCTGCCTAACTAGTTTATCACACTACAGCAGTACGCAGTTATGGGACATGCCATGGAGATTACTGGGCTGCAACTCTCCCAAAGGTGTATTTCATAGTGGATGACCTCAGCAGGCTTGTCATAGTAGGGCTATGGGGTGGGCAGCGTGTGTGCATGGGCCATAACCTATTCATCTAGAGGTTGACAAATCACATGCGGGCACACACAGGGTCATATTTCACAGGTACATGTATACAGCTGCTAGATGACTACTTCCTTGTACAGTGATGATGCACAGCTGGCACGTGCACCACATAGTCTGTAATGCTGACAGATACTGGTGGCTAGTATTTGCAGTGAGTGACATCTGAACCTCATGTGGTTGGGGCCCTTTGGCTGTGTGCTGGGTGGGACAGGCCTGGATGGCTTCTTGACACAGTCACCCTCTTCCACGCATCTATATACATCTACCTTTGGCTTATTATAGTATGTTGTCCCTACATATATGTCTGTATTCCTATCCACTGTGTGGTCAAGGCATGAGTGGTGCATACTGACGAATGTCTGCACTAACAACTGTGACTACCAGATATGTCTGGTCCACTGGTGTTTGCAGACATGGCCTTCATGTGTTTAAGTGTGTGAGCATGCCCAGTATGACCTTTCAGTATGTTACTGATTGACATTACCTTAATTCTCTAAGTGTGTAAGCATGCCCAGTATGCACATCTGTATTTAATATGTGGATCGAGCCCAGGTAGTTTGTACTGCAGTGTAGACCTTTGTGTTGTACACCGACAGGTAACATGCTGTTTTTGCAGGGTAACCATTGAGCATTTGGCATTGACTGTTTCTAGATTTCTGCATAGGATGGGGGCCTCACCTGACTATTTCTACATTACTATACAGGATTGGGGGAGCACACCCGACTATTATTACATTTCTATGTAGGATGGGGGGCATACCTGACTATTCCTACATTTCTACACAGGATTGGGGGGACACACCTGAGTGTTATTACATTACTACGTAGGATGGGGGGCACACTTGACACTTGTACACATTTGCTATGACTGTACTGGTATGTCAGGTACTCCAATTCATTCTGTATTCTTACCTATCATGCTGACTAGAGGCATACCAGTGTACAACAGATCACAGCTTTGGTTGCCCTACATATTAGTGTCTGACTTCCTACCCTTCATAACTAACATCCCACTGCCTGACCTGCTGTAGTCTGTCTGTGTAGGCCTGGGGGGAGGTTAACCACAGCCATCATTCAAGGGCCATAGCACAGGCTTTGTTTGGGTTTGTCTACACCTGTCCTGCTGGCTGAGACTGTTGTTGGGTATGTGAACTGGCATGACTGGCATGTGTGAGTCATACGGACACACATGTCACCCAGCACATTTCCTGCAGTGGGTTTTGTCACCCTGTGTAGTACTGGCTACTATGGTGACTCCAGTATGTGTTACAGATGTCATGGTGCCGCTATGAGTGTCTATGTTCTGCTGCCATAACATTCAGCCACCCAATTCCCTTGCATGCTCACATCTATACCATAGATACAGGTAATGGCACATTCTACTCCATTTGGCAATTGATAGATTGATTG
This sequence comes from Protopterus annectens, assembly GCF_019279795.1. Lineage (NCBI taxonomy): Eukaryota > Metazoa > Chordata > Ceratodontiformes > Protopteridae > Protopterus > Protopterus annectens. The sequence continues at coordinate 345,093,420 of NC_056732.1, forward strand.
ACACCTTGAGGGTGTGCCAGAATAGCGGATGGTGCTGGAGGGCTGCCTATGTCGGATGCATATAGTACATTCCCTATACATTGTTGAGCACAGGTAGTGTCATGTTTGACATCCCTTTTACTGTATGTGCAAGTCAGAGAGAGGTGTCATTCTCTGGGTCCCTACTGTGTCAATGTATGTGCTATGCATTGTCTTTTTGCCGCAGCTTCGGCATACTGGGCATGCCTCCATCTGCCTACTGGAGCAGGCTCAGGTTGTTCCTCCTCCGAGTCACTCTGTGCCTGTGTAGGCCTTGGCACTGGTGGGGGGCTGTGTGGCCCTGCCCAATGCTGTTCCTGCTGCAACTGTTTCCGCAGGATCATATTGTGTAGTATGGCACATACCATAACAATTTGGATACATGTAGCTGGTGAGTACTGCAAGGCTCCACCGGATGTGTCCAGACACTGGAACTGTGACCTGAGCATCCCAAACACATGCTCTATTATACGTCTGGTATGTGCATGTGCCTCATTATGTCATTCTTGTTCAGGTGTGTGTGCATTTCTGATGGGTGCCATCAGCCACAGCTCCAGTGTGTAACCAGCATCCCCACTAGGTGACCGTAGGGGATGTCCCCATTGGCAAATCTCTGGTACAGCTGCATCAGATGCCATATGTGGGAATGGTGATAACTTCCAGGGCAGCCAGCACATACATTCATTATAATGCCCTGGGCATAACAGACAACCTGGCAGTTGATGGAGGGGATGCCCCTGCGGTTGATGTAGGCCCTACCCTGATCACCAGGTGATGCTTTGATGCATATGTGTGTGCAGTCTATTGCATCCACTACCTCAGGGTATTCTGCTATTTGGTGGAAGAGATGCATATTGCTGGCCAACACCTCACGAGTGTTGAGGAAATATACGTGCTCACCGGCATGTGCTGACATGGCATCCAGGAACTGGTGGAATACTCTGGATGCTGATGCCTGTGAGATCCCCATGATATCCCCAGTTGAGCTTTGGGAGGTACCTGTGGCTAGTATTCCTAGGCCTACACATACCTTTGTATCCACTGGGATGGGTTCCACTTGGTCAGTTTGGTGCATCAGGTGTGGCCGGCACAGCTCAACAATTTGCTGTAGGAGGTTCCTGTCCACCCTATAGCGCTCTACTATCTCCAGCTCATGTAGCCCCTGGTAGGTTATCCTGGGTCTGCACAGTGTTCTCTGTCTCCTCACTGTGGGTTGATCAGCAGCATTCACATCCTCACCATCCTCAGCCTCTTGCACATGTTGTTCTATGTTGCCTGCTGCATTCCCTGTCATTTTGTAGTTTTGTTTGTTAAAATTTCCCTGCTTGTATACACCGGTGGTGTAGAGTGTGGGAAAAAACAGAGGGGAAGGTGTCTGCATAGTTTATAGTAGTGTTCTGGGCTGGGCTGGTCTGCTGCCTGTGTAATTGGCTGATTCTGATACATTTCAATTGCCAGCTATGCTAGTTCTCCTTTATTACCTTCCTGCTGCAGTTTTCCCTTCCCATTGCCTTCCTGTTTAAGCCCGGGGGCACACCGCGCAAACAGAGTGTTCAAATGTGCACAGTGCTGCTATTTCCTGGTTTCACATTCTTTTTCTTCCTTTAAAACCAGGTGCATGGCACGCACACCCACTTACGCAATGTAAAGAGTGCTAGGCAGATTCAGACACACCCCCTAGCTTAGCTGTGCTAAGCTAGGAGCAAACCCAGGCCACAGGGCTCCCGTCCGCTTACAGTATGCCTGACAAACACCCCCATGATGTCACCTAACTCCTAGACTTGCACCAAGCTATTTCTACTCTTACACTGTTGGGACCTGACTCACATGCTGGGGGAAACTGGGATTCACTATCATTCCCCTCATTTGCATTGGATTGCCTGCTAATGCATAGTTACATGTCTCACACTGAGCCTCCCCTCTTAGCAACCACTACTCACTGGCCATGTTGTCTTCTGCCTGCCATTGACTTGTGTGGCAGAATACTGCTTTTAGTTAGAATGCTTAATTTAGGTTCATTGTGTTATTTTCCCCCAATCCCATTTTCGGGCCCCTGCCCTACACTTAAACAGCCAGGATCGGCTAAAAAAAAATAAAAGTTGATTTTTGTATTTTTTTTACTGTTTGCAATGGCAATGGCCTTATACTTGGCCATTGACATGCTTACTACATGATATGCAGCCTTTATTTGGAGCTGTCACAGCTCTATTTTGGATTTTGCAGAAATGTACTCAGTTACTAACCGAGTACATTTCTGCAGATAGCACTAGTCCTGCACGGCCAGTTGCAAGCTTCCTGGATTGCAAAATCACCTCATTTGCATAGATTTCTCCTGCAAATGGGGTGATTTGCATACAGGGGCTTAGTCCATGCAGGATTAGTGCAGGAGTGCTTGTGCACGCCTCTGCTGGCTGTTCCTGGATCGCATGGCAGCCATATTGCCTGCTTGAGCTCCTGCACTGCTCTTGCATTCCATGCAAGCTATAGAGAATCCGGGGGTACATGTGCTACATGGTATCTCTCGTTTACACCATTATAGTTTGGATCTTTTCTTTTGGTTGTATACTGTGCATTCCCTTTAGATATTTGAAAAAAAAAAACATAAATGGCTGCCACTTCATGCCACATCTCACTTCTCTTTCTTAACCTATTTAACTATTGCATTAATTCCTTGTGCAGTGTTTAATGTATATGGGCAAATGTTGCCTTTGCCTTTCCTGCTCCCTTCTATTTATATCGCTGCATCAGTATGGAATATTGTAAAGTTGTAAGCATTTTTTCCAAAAGCAATGACAAACTCTTTGTCTTAAATTGGTAATTGTCTTTATGCACTGTAGCACATTATTTATTCCCATTGCAGCTTTTTTCATGTTGAATTCTTACTTTAAATCCATTTTAAGTGGTGAGTACTGAATTTCTCCAAAATCTCTTTTCAGATATTTGTCTCTTGCTGTGTAATATGCTCCTCTTCCTAGTCAGTATTCATCCATTTTATACGCACATTGCCATACAAAATTTCAGCATGCTGTCATTTATCAAAATGCCAATATAAACTGTTTCTGTACTTCTTCATCTCACTGAAAAATACTTCACTGTAACTTAAGTGGACTGTATTTACCACCAACTGATGAATTCTGTTGCTGAAGTAGACGTTCTAATTTTGTGAGTATGTCTCATGTTATAATGCTCAGTGTGCATCAGCTCAGCAGGACACACCTGCTGCTGTTCATTCTTGGCGAATTAGTAAAGAAACGCATTAGTCTGAGTTAACTTCACATCACAAATAGAAGGTGCCAGGGATCTGGAATGAATCTGAACAAAATCCAAGGCATCCACAGTGCTCAACAAAAAATATATATATATTTAAGCTTGCATTGCACTTTTCTGAACTGTGTTTTGCTTTATTGCTGTTTCATTTTTGCTGTTTTTACTGCTGTGAATGTTTTCTCCTAAACTTTGAATTCCTAGTAATTCTGTATTTCACAGCATAGGTTAGATTCAGATTTGCTGAATCTAGGCTGTTTGGTATTACATGAGCACTAAAACCAGCCATCCTATGTTAAGAAGGCCCTCCTGTACCCTTGTGGCAGACGTATGTAAGCCCAGGACCCATCCGAGTTGGGGATTGCTGGAAAAGGCTCAATTGTGGGCTTTCCTGTTGGTTAATTTGTGCTAAAACTGCTTAACTTCTATTGTATTTTAGCCAGAGAGCTGGAGTGAATCTGAACTAAATCCAAGGCATCCACTGTCTTTAACAAAAAATAAGTATATTTCAAGCTTGCATTACATTTTTTTAAATTCTATTTTGCTTAATTGCTGCTTCATTTTTGCTGTTTTTAATGCTGTGACTGTTTTTTATGCACTTTGTAATCCTAGTACTGCTGTATCTTATAGCATAGGCTAGATTCAAATTTGCTAAATCTAGGCTGTTTGGTATTACTTGAGCACTAAGACCAGCCGTCCTATATTAAGAAGCCCTCCTGCACCTTTGTGGCAGAAGTGTGTAGCTCAGGACACATCTCAATTGGGGACTGCTGGAAAAAGGCTCAGTTTTGTGCTTTCCTATTTGTTAATTTGTGTTAAAACTGTTTAACTTCACTTGTGTTTAAACCCCACATTTGTGAGTAGCTGTGCACCACTCTGTGGAGTTTAGCACTGCTGTGTATAGACGCAAATGCTTAGAAACACAGCTTTCCCTTAATATCTGCTAGAGACTCTTCTTTAGCTCTACTGCCTTTCTGTGCACAACACAGTTGTGCATTGCTACCTACCAAGCAACTCAGTTGTGCATTCTGAGGCACTGATTCAATCTTCCCCCTTTGCTAGTCTCACAGGCAAACCCTGGTCCATCTAGCCCATCCCCACTAATTACTACAATATATATCTGCCATAATGGATAGACACTTTCCTACCATTTCTCCAGCTAACCTAATTGACATGGGCATCCTGGGGTAATATAGTAATTGCCTCGTGTATACTGACAAGCACTTACTGTTAAAGAAAACAAACACAGCATGTGAGAGATATAACTATACCATGAAATTAGAATCAGTCCTCTCACGTAACAATATACAAGACATACAACAGGTTGTCAGCACACACAACTCCCTCTCACACAAGATAAGGTCAAGACACATAAACCCATATATGCAGAGGTACTCACTAAGAGCCTACCAAAACACCAGAGACCTCCCAAGCGCAAACAGCATACACATACTGGTACACGAACAGAATCCATTACTACAGACACAACACAACAACACACATATCAGTGTTTCAACAATTAAGCCCCTAAGGGAAATCACCTCGAAACCTAATGTTGTGGTCATAGATGACACAATAGTGAGACACACATATGTCCTACTTATCAGCCTGAACAGGGAGAAGGTCACAGTCAGCTGCCTGTCAGGTGCCAGGATCTGTCAAATCACACACACAATCAGGTCGCTCAACAACAAGTACCTTTATGACTATGTCATAGTGCATGTTGGTGTGAATGACTTGAGAAGTACCTCTCTGGACTATATGAAGAGAGATATGACTGAACTCTCAGATTATGTGCCACTGGCAGGTATGTCCCTAGTCCTATGCAGCATTCTACCTTCACCTAGGATGATGACACAGTACAGAGAAAAAAATGATTGATTTCAATAATTGGCTTAGCTTCTGGTTTCACTCCAGGGGGATCTAGTATCTGTATGCCTGGGAAGACATGGTTGACAGTCCACACTGCTTTGCCGGAGATGACCTTCACCTGTCTCCTCAAAGCTTTCAGAAACTGGCGAAGATGCTTGCCTCTCCCATAGTGCCTTATTAGGCAATGTCCAACCAACAAAAATTCTGATGTAAATAAATCCACTAAAGACAAACTCATGATCATACTTGGAGCTTAAACAGTAAACCTGCACTCCCTGGAAGCACTCCTTACCTTGGAAGATACTGACATTTGTGCAGTCACTGAGACTTGGTTCAAAGCCACTGAGAGCACCCCAGCTGTACAAGGCTGCAATGCCTTTCATATGTTCAGACCCCAAAATGAGCTTGAAACAACCAGAAGTGGAGGTGCAGCCATCTTCATTAAATCCAAATACACCTTGATACTGGTGAAACAGTATGAGTCTCATGAGCTACTCTAGGTCCAATTAGTAATAGGTACAATACCCCTCCACATCAACTCTAGCTGCAGGTCCCCTACCATGAACCAGGAGAAGCACACCACCACATGGACTTGCTAGAGTTGCTCAGTATACAGCCAAAGAATTTGGTCATGGGAGATTTCAACTATCCTTCCATCGACTGGGTGACTTACATGTGCACAAACACAATTGCTATGAGGTTCCTGGATTTTGTTAACTCAAATGCCCTGGAATAGTTGGTCCACACCCCTACAAGGGGTTCAAATGTTCTGGACCTAGTACTCACCAACATGGGGGGGTACTGTACTACCTCACCAACATGGGGGTGGGAGTACTGTACTACTCCCTGTCTGTTGCTCTCCCTAGTAAGGTCAGACCATAAATCGGTCTCGTTTAAAGTAAAGATCAAACTTGACATCCCCACAGGAGTAAAAAACTGAAACATTTCTCCAAAGCAAACTACTGCCTACTAAGTGATGGTATAAAAAGTTTCAAGGTCCCTGCCAACATAGCTGACAATGACTCTTATGCAGAGGAATACAGAAATCCCCTATACAGCCACTTAAACAAATGCATAAACTCGGATGTACCCAACAGGAACAAAACCAGGTCTTCCCTAAAAACAAGCCACCCTGGTGGACTGTAAGTGTAAATAAGCTATACAACAAAAGAAAGAAGCTGACATCTAAGAACAGGAGGGAACTTATTCAACAGAAGAAGAATACCCTCTACAGCTTAAACATGCAAATATGATATCTTCTTAATTCCTCTAAGGCTAGCTACAAGTTTAAATTTGCATCCCTAGCTAAAGACAATCATAAGGCATTCATTAGCTATGTCCGAAACCAAAAAGGGAATGCCCATCTGTGTGCTGAACTTATAGTGGACTGTACCACTGACACTGAACCTAAGGAAATTGCCAGTCTGCTAGCTGACAGATTTGTCAATAACTTCATCTTCCTGTCCCCACCAGACATACACCAAAACATTCCTGACACCAGTCCTCTACCGAGTATCTCCAAAGAACAGGTCATACAAGCACTTTCCAAGGCCAAAAACACAGCCTCTATGGGACCAGATAACATCCCAGGCTGCTTATTAAACAATCTAAAACAAGACCTAGTGGAACTTCTCATCACTCTCTTTAACCATAGCCTGAGAACTCACTTTGTCCCAGCAGAGTGAAGAACAGCAACAGTAATCTCCTTGCACAAGGGTGTCCATTAACTGACCCTGGGAACTATCGACCCATAAGCCTAACCAGCCTTATCTGCAAGGCCATGGAAAAAGTCATCATGGACCTTATCCACAAAGACATAGGCAACCTTCAAACCCTTGACACAACCCAGTCTGGTTTTCTCAAGGGTAGACCTTGCTTATTAAACCTAGTGGACCTCTTTGCGAATGTCATCAAATCCCTAGATGACAACAAAACAGTATATACTGCCTATCTTGATTTAGCCAAGGCCTTTGACCCAATCTCCCATTCTAGTATCATAGGGAAACTCTCCCAGCTGGTGATTAACCTACTAGATGGGTAGCCAACTGTCTAACCAACAGAATGCACAGTGTTAAAGTTGGGGAGTCCACCTCCACCAGTAGACCAGTTACCAGTGGGGTAACACAAGGATTTGTGCTGGGCCATGTACTGTTTGGAATCTATTTCTCTGAAGTCCAGATGAAAGTAGATGGCCTGTGGCTTACCATATTTGCAGATGGCACAATCGTAGATTGCCCCAACAATGTTAACATATTACAGAAAGGGCTAACAGAGACAAATGTTTGGTGCCAACTCATGGACTAAAACTTAACGGAAAAAAATGTCTTATTATCGCCTTTGGAAAAGAAGTAGCCCCTGGTAATTATGATATAGATGCACCCCTCTAAGCTCAAACTCAATGGTGCAAGACTTGGGAACACAGGTTGATAGCAATCTAAACTTTGATCACCATGTGTCCCTAGTGCTAAGAAAAGCATTCTACATTGCACATCTCATAAATAAGGGCATCACATCCAGAACAGGGAGGTTATAGCTCTGCTGTACTCAACCCTTATCAGACCACTAATTGAGTACAGTGGTCCCTTCTGTATGTACCTCACCAGGACACCTGCAGCAGCTGGAGAGACCACAGAGGTTTCTAACAAAGAGAATCCAGGGCCACCAAAACATGACATACATGGAAAGACTGAAATTCCCTTCACTGTACTCCATATCATACAGACTGCTGACAGGCAACCTGTGCCTGGCCTACAGAGCAGTCTCTAACACCCCCATAATGGAAATGCTGCACATCCACAAAGCAAATGGGAAAAGAATAATTCACTCCAGGGATCGCAGCCTAGCCTGTGACATTAACAAAACATGCTGGAGAAACAGATATATCTCCCAGCGATTGCCACTCCTCAGGAATAAGTTCCCACTCCATGTGAAGCAGACCCCTCAATGACCCTATTTAAGCGCAACCTTGACAACTGGATGGGTGCCTGTAAATTCACCCTGGGGGTGGCACCTATGTCCCTCATGTACCGGAGCAGTAAGTGCTGATCACATAATCACTCTGCTAACAACGATCATCTAACTATAGTCAGTAAGGGTACTCAGGTTATTACACAGCTAGGCTTGTAAAGGTCATAGGGCCATTAGTTTAATAACCTCTTGTGAACCTCTGAACATATCATTTAGTCAGCTAGTGCTGTCAGCAAATCCCAGGTATCTGTATTTTTTACTAATTTCTCTTTGTTAAGATTACGCTGTTGCTATACTGCACGACATTAAACGTTTATTTTTTTTTCCAATAAGCTCTAGCTTCTTAGTACAATCACATTCAGGAAAATTACAGGCATTTATAAAGCTTCTGTTTTCCTTCAGTAGTGCTGTTCTTAAGCAGTGCACAGACAGCCAGATGTAAGCAATCATTGTTGATAAAGTGGACTAACTGAGTATTTGGAGAACTGATGTCAGTGTGCTGTATGTATTTTGTACAGTATACGCAAACATTTAAGCATATGCTACTCAGACTTGCTGTATTCCCAGCCATAAATTGGTAAGTGCTAATCTGACTTTTTGTATTTCCACAGTGTCTCTGGCCTATATTCCGCACTCCAGTCTGAATTTGATTCAGGCAAAGGTGATTTTGCTTACATAATCACATTTAAATGCAACTTTTAGCACAAGAAAAGCATTGAACCTTTCTGTCTAGTCTGACTTGTAACATATACGCATACACTGCATTATACACATTGATTAATTAAGCCTTTGAAATTTCTATGACCTCAAAATAGGTTGTGTTTTTATCATTATTATCCCTTATATTTCCTGAAATTTTGCTGCCTTGGCTTTCTGTGTTAGTTATTGGAAATGAGTCTCTGTACATTGTAGTATTATCTTAGCCTGTACTGCTACACCTGAATTGGTTAATTGTGCTACATACCATCAGTACTAAAATACTAAAGTATTTTGTTTCTCAGTTTCATAAACTATGACTACTCGCCGATTTATCTCATGTAGGAACAAATGAAAAATAACTTAGGTACCTCAGGACAGCTTTCTAAATCACTAAATTGTGGTCATTGAATGGCTTACAATATATTTGTTTTAGTTAAAGAAGTAATTTGGTTTTCCAACTCTGCTTTGCTCCTCTACCCTGCCCCCATATCTCTCACCTCCTACATCAGTTCATCTGTTCCTGCCCAACTCTACCACCCAGCTTTTACCATCTGATAAAAGTTTCTCTAGATAATTATAAAAGCCACTATATCATGCTTTTGTAAATTACTTCCTTGTTTACAGCTGCCAATTGCTTCATTTCCTATTATTAGTACTGCCCACCTGTTTTCCCCTTTTCACAGTTCAGTAACATTCTGTCTTACTTGTTCACTTGTGTTATCCACTGTGCTGCTTTTTACTAATCGACCTCCAGTACTTAGAGCCCCTCCCTCTTTTATACCCCAATGGTACTGCAACACATTTCAGACGTCTGAATTACTCAAAGCATATACTTAAAATATCACAAATTTAAATAATTTTAACTCTCTCCCATACATTGTATGCACACCACCAATAAACCTTAATAGCAATGTCTTTCAGCTTTTCCCAGTCAGGGGTCATCACAGCGGATCACTGGTCTGCAGATTGATTGGCAGTGGATTTTTACAGTGCCGAGTTGCCAGCCCAATGCCCAACCTTCACAGAAGGCACACCCATACGCACACACACCTACCTGCATGTCTTTAAAGCTCAGTCAGCTGCAGGGAGGACATGCAGACTCCACACAGAAGGATCTCCAGCCGAGAATTGAACCTAAGAACCTCTTGCTGTGAGGTGACAACTCTAACCGTTGCACCACCACGGCCTATATGTTCCTCAATCCCTCCATGTTCAATTTTGATTTCTTTCCTTTTCACCTGCCCCATGTCTCTTTCTACCTTCTCGTTTGGAAAGATGATAACATTTTCCTATCAGAAAACCTTTACTCCACAGAAAAAGGCATAATTCCCTGTTATCTGTGTGTTACATAAAGCGGCATCCTTTTTAGTATGTATTCTCTCTGCCTTACAGACATTTATCAGTTTCTTTTTCTTCTTTATTATTTGATGTGAACTTAAGCCATGGCACATGTGATAAGTACTGTGAGCAAGAGACTAGAGAGGTAGGGATTCACTCCAGGCTACTTGGTGACCGTGCGCACGTGTGTGTGTGTGTGTGTGTGTGTGTGTGTGTGTGTGTGTGTGTGTGTGTGTGTGTGTGTGTGTGTGTGTGTGTGTTTGTTTGTTCCCCTGCAAAACAACTGAGATGCCCTCATGGGCTATCCAGCTGCAATGGTTATGACCCTATGAACCTAAAAGTCGTGGGACCTCTCCTTTTTGGCATTTACTTCTCTAAAGTCAAGGCCAATGTCAATGGCCACTGGCCAACTAAATTTGCAGATTATTAATTAGGAGCTGTCATTGTATCATCCACTGACACCTATGTTCTCCAGGAAGGGTTAACACAGACAAACAACTGGTGCCAGAGCCATGGACTAAAACTAAATGCCAAGAAATGCATAATAGCATCCTTTGGGAAGTTATCCACCCCTGGTAATTATCATATTGACAACACATCCCTACGTGTTGTCCCAGTAGTCAAAGACTTGGGGACACAGGCAGACAGTAATCTAGCTTTTGACCATCATATGTCTATAGTGGTGAGGAAATCATTCTATGCTGTGCAACTTATAAACAAAGGTATGGCATCTACATTCAAGGAAGTCATTGTTCCACTATATTCAGCATTCATCTGACCTGTCGTTGAGTACAATGCCCCCGTAGCATGTACCTAACCAGGTATATCTAACAACTGGGATGTCCACAGAGGTTCCTCTCCAAAAGAATACAGGACGTAAGTAACATATTCTGTGCAGACCACCTCAAGGCTCTATCCCTGTATTCCATCTCCGGCAAGCCACTGAGGGGAGATATTTGCCTGGCACACAAGGCACTGTCAGACTCCATCTGATGGACCTCATGCATATCCACAAACAAACAGCATCAGAATTACTCATTCTAAAGACTTAAACCTTGCCTGTGGTATAAACAGGAACTGCTGGAGAGATAGATATGTATCCCAGAGACAACCCCTTCTCTGGAACAGACTCGCCATCCATGTGAAGCAGAGTTCCTCCCTAACCCAATTCAAGTGTAACTTGGACAATTGGATGGGCAACAGGAAATTCATCCCTGGTTTGACACCTATGCCTCTCATGGACAGAGGCAGTCTGTAAATGGTTCACCTCCCAAGCCCCTGCTTGTAAATGTTTTCACCTCCAAACCCCTGCTCACACTTATCAAGGGTACCAGAGCTTGTCAGAGATTTGGGATACATGGCTAGGCTTAAAAGGGCCCTTGTTGTCGTTAGCCTAGTAAACACCTGTGAACTTCTTCCTTTCTTTCTTGTTTTATTTCCTTCCATACACTCTGATTCATCAGATTGCTGAATACTTACATCCAGAATTCGAAAGTTGTCAGTGGCATTGTCATGTTTCATAGGGGATGAGTGATCTTTAAAGACAATAGACACATCCTTTCCTAAATGTGTTCTATTTGCACTTTGCCTACCATTATATTAAAATAAATGTAATAATTTGACACTTTACATAAAAATATAAGCTGACTTGTAATCAAGCTACCACTTACTGTTACCAGCCAGACCCATTATATTTACTAAAAGCAAGCAGCATCCACTCCACTGGGCTGGAAGAGCAAATACTGACTAGTTACAAATGTTATTTATTCAAAGCAATACCTAGTCTTGCTTACTTTCTTTATTTCACCTAACTATGCTCATAAAATATGATGCCCCACATAATCACACTACTATTACCCTCACATGCCCCACACAGAATTCAGTATAAAACAGCTGACAACTGTATAACAATAACCCCCCACAGATACATACATATTCAGATCTAACACCATCCACCTGTTCATTCTAAAATATCTCTGAATAGATATATTCCTTAAATAAACAAACCATATATATCCAAACTTTAATACAAAAATATAAACTCCAACAGAAATATAAGCTCAACTTTCTATTATAATGTGGGGACATTCACCCTAATCCAGGACCTGCAATTCATAATACTGTTGTGAGCAATCCTAACATACCTTTCTGGAACAACTCTTCAGGAATAAAAATGCGTCATGTAAATGTCTGTAGAATAAGGAATGAAATAACAGACATGCATAGCTGGATATCTTTGTATACTCCTGACATGATCACAATAACAGAATCCTGGCTTAAATCATGCACAAAACATGAAAAAATAGTGTCTCTTCGTTATGACACTATCCACAATGACCATAATAGTAAAAGAGCACGTGGCATAGCCATTGTATACTAAAAAGCTTTTAACCTTGCCATGTGTCCCATTCAGATATCAAACATTAATGGCATTGAAGCCTTAGTAGCAATGCTTAAAGTTAAGTCTCAAAACGTAATATGTATAACAGCATTGCAGATACCTCCTAGAATACAAAAATCAGTTTCTGAAGACATTTTGTCATGGATACCTTCAAACATATCAAGTGAAATGATCCTTGGTGACCCTAGTATTGCTTGGCCCAAGTTTATTCATGGAACTGTTCACTCTACTATTAATCTGGATTAGCAGAGTTAATATATATGACCACAAGGGCTGATAAACCTAGTGGAAGAGAAAACATTTTGGACTGGATACGAACAACAGACCCTTGCAAAATTTCCCATGTAGGAATTATGCCATTTACCATTAGTGAATATAACCCAGTTTTCTCCATATGGAAATATACCAAAATACATAGAAACTTTGAAAATATGTGAGAAATGCAACCAATTTCAATAAAGAAATATTCTTGCCTAAGGTTAAGCATAGCAACTGGGGACCATTAGAAGCTCTGACTATAAATGATGTAGTAACACAGTGACAAAACCTACCTTTCCATATTAAACTCTCTACAGCACAATAGGTGACACAGTCGCTGACACTACTACATTCTCACTTACCACAACTCCTCATGATAAATCAAAAATGTAACCCCCCCCCACCCTTTTTGCAGTTGATAACCTACCAGTAGCATATTTAAAAATAATATCAGGAGCCGTTGCACACCCAATATCTATATTTAAAAATTCTCTCAAAGAAGGAATAGTCACTAGACTTTGGAAACAATCCTGTAATTCTCTTACATAAAGGTGAAACATTACTTGAAATACCAATCTGCAAGCCAATAGCCATCCTTTCTCCCTTATTTAAAATACTTGAAAAGGTTGTTTATGTGCACTTGATTAACTACATAATAGAAAAAAAGTTATTTTCCACAACACAGCATGGATTTTAGCCAGGACATAGCACAGAAACAACATTTCTAACTTTCATAAACTATATTCATGACAGAGAAACCAAGGCAAAATGGTTGTATCCCTATTTTAGACTTGCCCAGGGAATTTGATATAGCTTCACATCTCATGCTATTACTTAATCTCAAGGACTTGAGACTCACAAGCAATGCAATCAATTGGTTTAAAAGTTACCTTAGCCACCAAACACAGTGTGTACACTGATAGGCTATCAGCTCCACAAAGTTCAGTGCAAGACCTTTTGTTATTACTATATTTATAAATAAAGTACATATAGTCTCTCATGCAACAAAAGTAATTCAATCTGCAGATGACTCAAGACTAATACACACTGTCTCTTCAGTCAAACAGCTCCACAATGAACTGCAGCAATCCTTTGCAAAAGATGAAAACTGTCTGGAAGAATCTAAACTGCTTCTAGATCCAAAAAAAAACTAAACTAATAGCATGTTCTCCACCAACCCAGCAATCAGACTATAGTGATTTAACTATATATTCAGTAAATAATATTAGAATTGAGTTAGTACAAAGCACACATTTACTAGGAGTAACAATAATAAACCATAGATTAAGATTCAATCAATACATCCAACATACAGTTCAAAAAAACTATACATAAACTAGGAGCTGCCTATAAAGTAAGACCATTTGTTACATGATATGCACTTCAGACTGTAGCTCAGACCTACCTTTTCCTTTCTCTATCACATTCCTTGTCAATTTCCACTAATCTACATTCTTCTCAACTAGCTAAACTGGAGCAAACTCATAAAATTGCAAAGTTTGCAAGAAACCGTACTAACAAAGCACCTATGTGGCACTTAACTCTCTTCACTTGCTGAAGCTATCTAACCTGCTAGCATTTGTTCATATTAGGTCTTCCCCCAGGATCCTCTATACCCAAGACAGACGCCCCACCACCAAGTCATTAAAGTGGCAGTATCCCCTCCATAGAACTGCACTCACACTTAGTACTCAGTGAAAAATATAAAAATCATAATGGGGACTGTCTATATATTTTGCATATGTTGTTAAACTATGGCACTCAATTCCAGCAGTTATCAGAAATATTTCATATTATCTACAATTTAAAATCTGTTTGAAGATGTATCTCTCAGGCAAATGGTCCCACACTTGTAACAACACCATTACCAAGACTGTTACTTATTCGAACTTTTATCTTGTTATAAGTTACAACCCCAATAAAATAATATGTCAGTATAATAGCACTGTTCTCTTACTACTCCCATTATTAATTCCCTACTTCACACAATTAATCAATAATCCATTCACACTCAGACCCATCCCCAACAGTACAAATCTATTATTCTACATTAAACATTCTATGTTCCCCCAAATAAACCCTCACTACTAATCTTAGCTACATCCTCATGCCCTATCCTTTCAAACTCCTCTATTTCATATATTTCAAAACATAAGAGGAGATACCAGGATAACCTAACTCTCTTCTTTCATAGAAGATACTTCCTTCTTGCCTACCTTCTTCCAGCTTGCAGACTCCACCAACACTCAATATTTTACAGCCCTGCAACTTCTTGATTCCTACTTCCCCACTACATGCCACCAGTAAAATACAGATCCTCGTACTTAATCATGTTACTCCTTAGCTTATTCTCTATTCTTCTCATCCTACCGAGCCACCTCTCATCCTACCGAGCCACCTCTCATCCTACCACGACTCAATAATAGTTCTCAACATCTCTCCAACTCTGTCCCAATCATCTGAAAAATACATTCCCCCTAAACTCTGCACACATTGCACCAAATCTGTTTAATGATGCACCTCACCTTTACCCCAAATATTGACCGATTAACTCCATTTCAGCTTAAATCAAAATAAAATTAAGTGGAAAATACTCTCCAAAAAACAAGAATCAGTAACACCCCACTATACTAAAATCCTACTAAGAGAAAACATCCACCCTAATCTTGGCTCCACCTATGACAAGCAACGTCAATTACATTTCACACATTACTCTAACCCCACAATGGTCAGCCCTCACCCTGGAAATCTAACTTTTGTCGCCATAAATATCTGAAGCATAAGTCACAGAACCCATCACTGTTCTGCACTAAAAAACTCTAAATTGGTTAGAATTATACTGCCAAGTAAATTATACCCCACTTCTCTTAATACATAAAATTATATCTAATCCCACTTCCTATCCAGCTATAAATATAATTCTCCACCACTACCTCCCAAATCATCACCTTTGATCTTCTGACAAAAATCTACATGACATATATAAGCCTAACAAAAGCTGTGGTCAAAGTCTCTACTCACATTGTGCAGCAAAAGTCTAGACTTCTATCCTTGTCCCTCTACCTTTTTATACAGTCATTATGGGTGATATTATAGCCAGGGGAGTAATTTCAGAGTCGTTTATGTAGGGTTATCTTGTCTATGTAGCCCACCGTTCTATGGTTCAAAAGCTACTTGTCCAATAGGTATTAGTCAGTGAAATGGCACTCCACCCACTCCCATTATCTCCCAGTGACCACTAGTGTCCCACAAGGCTCAATACCTGGTCCCTTCTTCTTTAACATTCTTACCAACACCCTCCCACATCCATAAACTGGATCTCTCTAATATAATCTGCAGATGATTAAGTACTTGTATGCACATTAAATAACCTAGCACATCTCCAAAAAATGACTCAGGAAGCTTTAACAGCCACCAGAGCATGGCTTTCTAACTCACAACTCATGCTCAACCAAAAAAAAAAAAAAAGCAACTACTTTTTTCACCAAAGACCCTCTCTCATGAAAAAGCAAAATGTAAAATCCTCTTGCTTAATAATAGAACCACTGAAGTCACTTCTCATAGCAAATTATTAGGGATGATAGTGGATGATAAGTATAAATTTTACCTGCATATACAAAATTGCATAATAAAATCACCAAAAATTAGGGCTGATTTATAGAGCCGAAAACTTTCGCACCAAAGCAACTAAATCTACAGTTGCCACTACTTACTTACCTCCTCCCCTGAATATGTTATGGTACTCTCATCCTTAATAACCAATAGGCATCACAAAAGGCAAAATGTAAACAATGATATAATAAAATGGCTACATTTGCAGCAACCCCCCCCCTTTCCAAAATTACCAGTATATAGCACTAAAAAACCTAAATTGATTAGAACTGCCCCATTAACTAACATATACACGACTTCTTACCACCTATAAATTTATCCTGCATCTATCTGCTTGTCCAGCACTAAACCACCATTCTACACACCTATGTTCCCACTTGGTCATTACAGTCCAGTGATCAAAGAGTCTTCTCTGTCCTCAAACTTATTAAAACTGCTGGGCTTGGTTTATACTCATACCATGTTGAAAAGGCCTAGAAGTCTTTAACTGAATCCATCAGATCTATATCCACCCTTCAGTCCTTTGAAACCATTCTGGAAGACTTCCAAGCCAAAATCTGGCTCTGTTGTTGCTCACCCCATGAATAAAATATATCTCTAAATATGGACAAGTACCTATTCATGCCTAACACCTCCTTACTCACCCTTCTTCTCTCACTTCCTTATTTTAATCATTTTGCTCACCTGGTTCTCTGTCTAAACATGTTATAACCTTGTTTTTGTTTTTTTGTTTTTCCCCTTCACAGTTCATATTGTAATTCCTGCTTGGATTATACTAACAACTTTAATTTCTCTAAATATTAAATCATTATCATATAAGTTGTATCCATTCTTAACCAATGTATTCACATTATGTCTAATTTGGTATAATTATTTAAACTGTAGATTATTTTGTTTTATTTTTGAAGATTGTAAAATTGTTGTCCTTAAAATGTTTTTGTGATACTTTGGAGCTTTTCTCCCCATGCTTCTACAGAAAATTGGAAACTACCAAGTCAGACTTTCCTGGTAATCAGATGTCAGTCAAGTAATCAATAAATAAATATCACTAAATTCTTAAACTTTTACTATACTTATATTCTGGTCACAGGTCTCTAGTGAATCTATCTAATTAGATAAAATATGCATATGTCTTATCTGCTGTCTGTCTGCTAATAATTTACTAGGAATATATATTGTAAAAAATGCTGAATGTTAATTATATGTGCTGTATATATTTTGTCCTATAGATGTGTCTAAGCTCTACATGCTGCCAATACTATATAGCATGTAAATAACATGCTATCACCAGTTAGGTTATATACTTTTGAGTGTTACTGTATATTTGCTTTGCTAAATATTAGTTTCCAGTATGTAATTTGGACATCGTGGGGTGTTTCTCCCTGGAGCTCCATTAAAAGATGGACTCATCAGATGGTTTCAGACTGAAAATTATTTGTTTATGTCCTTTCTTCCCCTTCACCCTTGAACATTTTGTAGTTAAGTATATCACTTTCTGCTTCATTTTCTTTCCAATATCTGTAATAAATATAATGAACATTAATATCTGCTTTGGCTTCTCTTTTATCAATATGTTCTTCCATTGTATTCCTTTAACACTGCTCCATTAGGTTTATTCTATGTAGATAATCTTTCTTGTTGTTTTGTATTTCTTTTCCTGAAATTCATAACATTTATAACATTAATTTCTGATTTTTCCTGATGTGTCTTTCATGGACCATAATATGTATTCATTGCAGATTTATTTCACCACCTTAATCCTAAACATTTCATTTGAATTACGATTTCTATATGTATAAATTCCACTATTCTAATCCAAATTCATATATTTCTTATCTAGTGTGTTTACTGACTAGGTAAGTGGACTTGCTCATTTTCTCAAATCCTTATCTGCCAAAAAACAGGGCAACAATTGTAAGGGGAAATGTGACATATGGATATATGTACAGTTTTAGAGTTGTAAACGTTGGCGACGTGCCTGAGAGAAAAACAGAATATATGGAGAAAAACAACACTGATGATGGAAGAACATTCAAGTTCCATAGAAGCGGAACCTAGACCCTGGAGGTGTGAGGCATAAACTTAAGTAATTCTCCTTCATGCAACCCTATGAGCGTTAAAGCTCTTTCACTTTTTCACTTTATGTAACTCCACTTTTATGAAGCAGGCACTTTTTCATTTGCATTATTGCTATATATATATATATATATATATATATATATATGTTTTTTTTAAATCAAACACAATGTTCCACTGACTCTTGTGATTTTCATTAGGCTTTATTATGAACTTAAGCATACAGGGTATAATGCAACTAAGATAATACTGGAACTGTTTACGATGCTTATATCCCCATGTTATGCATCCCTTATCAACAACTACTCCATTATTCCTTCTATCAGGCCCATTTAAGCATAATTTCACTTTTCCTCTGTAGCTGAATTTCTTGTTTGTAAAGCTTTATAACTTCCCGGTTCAGGCTGCATTTCCATTCACCAAGCTACAGGTTTACCAACTAGAAACGTCTCAAAATCTTCTGCACATACCACAGGAAAATAAATACTGGCACACAGGCTTCGTACATTTAGAAAAGCTAAACCTCAAAGAGGGAGACAGGGAGAGAGAAACAGAGAAAGAGACAGATATAAACAGAGAAAGTGAGAGAAACGAATAGCGACAATGCTAGACGAAACAGGGAGAGAAATTATGCATCAGGGTGCAGAAGAATACTGTAGAAGTACGTAGTATGAGAAAGCGGTGATCACAGCTCTGAAGACAGCAGTGCACGTGCGTGTGTGTGTGTGCGTGTGTGTGTGTGTGTGTGTGTGTGTGTACACTCTGGAAAGGAAAGATAAAAGATAGCCATTGCACATTTCGAACGACTGACAGATGACTTCACACTGCCATGTACATAATTTCATACTATCATATTACTATACTGATTAACTCATCAGATTAAAGGTTTGTAATCACTATAAACTTCTGACTTGCACATCAGAGTGTAACCCACCACATGGTTTCATCGTAAAATTATAAACATCAAACAGAAGGAAACAGCAAATCAATATTTTTATGCGGCTATTAGCTGTGCAATATAACACAATAGTACAGGATGGTACAAGTAAGGAAAACAGAAAAATCCTGGTAAAGAAATGTTTTGAATATACAAAATTCAACTCATGAGGCAGTACAGAAAGCAAGTAGGGTAAAGTTGCTGCTTCTCTAGGCAGTGGGTGTATCCTTAAACTTAAAAATGGAAAACAAATTAAAATACGCTAGCAATATGAAATGGATGTCTTAGAATTGGACTGCAGAAACAAAATCGCGTTTGAAATTAAATTTTCTGACACCATATGTCACAATCTCTTAGCGCAAGAAATATGTACAAAGCCCCCCAAAAATAAGGGGGGGGGGCAAATGCCCAAAATTAGGGATAGATTTTAAATATTCCTCTTAGAAACTTAGAAAACTGTTAGAATAACAGCAGTTGTGTTAACGTGCATTTTCTGAAGGAAGCGAAGTCTGAAGCTCACATGTATGTCATAGTTTAGTGTCTTCAATCCTCAGTGATTTGCCAGAAATCCATACATTTTATGGGAAACAGGCCAACTATAAGAGGCAAACATCTGGACATTCTGCGAAAATCTGGGCATTTTTGGATTAATCCACAGTTGTATTATAGAATATCGTTTTACGTCTTAGACTGATGGCTGTTCAGTTTTCAAGCAACATATCATATTCAATGTAATGCACGCCTACTACACGCTATAGTACAACTTTTTTTAAAACAGAAATCATATACTTCAAATAATAATGAAAAAAAGAATAAGAAAAGAAAAATTAAGTTAAAATGTTATGTTAGGGTTGCCACCTTTTCAAATGCCCAAACTGGGGCATTTTTTTTTTTTGTAAAAATGTGAGATTTTGCAGGACAAAACATACCCATGACCAGTGCAAAGGACAGATCTTTCCTTTTTTGCCAAAATAAAAGCTTATGGTTGTAGCATTTGAGTTGCTTATGCTATTTCATATAATATTTATGTGTTCCAGATACAAACTAACTGTTTTATGCAACTATTAAAGAAAACTTAAGAAATATATTTTGTCTTAAAATCTCAGGGCATCTGCCATTTTTTAGGTTTTTTTGCAGGACTCAACTGGCCAAACTAGGACTGTCCCTCGCAAAGAGGGACAGGTGGTAACCCTAGTTATGTTATACCTTCCAAAATTTTTGCAATAACCGTAGTTTCAACTGACAAATAAGGTATGATATTACTTGGACATGCGTTCTAATCTCGATGCAGGCAGGTGGGACAACAGGTACAGCAGAAGCACATTATATGCATGCACTGTCCACATAAACCAAGAACTCAGTGCCTATAACTACTATAGATGAAATTTGACAATGAAGACATTATACTGACTTGGCAACTCCGACGGTTGCTCTAGAGGGACTTTGAGTTTGTCTGTTTTATATCACGTGTTTCTTTTACAATAGCGCACTTAATCCTTCTATTCCACATTTGGTGTATGTGGTTTGGGACAATTTCACTGTCTGCTCTCGAATTCCTTGTAAAATGCAATTGTATATATCTGTAAGTGGTCTGTTTCCTTATGCTTAATTCCAGTCATTGTTTAATGGCAGTTGAAAAGTCCATGCCATCCTAAAGAAATGGTGAGTCTGTTTCATTGATATCCTCATCGGAATGTCTATAAGCCGTTCAAAGGAGTTGTATAACTTACCACCGTTGCAACGTCTACCCACCCCCCTCGCCTTTCTCCATCAGATTGTCCTGATTTGACAACTGCCATCGGAAAAATAGCCTACCTCTCATTGGGATATTTGAATCAGTTTTCCCAGCTATGGCATTTCTTCGTCAAGAGTGAAAAAAATATGTGTGTGTGTGTGTGTGTGAGTGTGTGTGTGTGTGTGTGCGCGCGCGCGCACGTGTGTGTGTGCGTGTGTGTACATGTATGCCAAATGTTTTCATTATAGACTGCTTTTAATCAGAAAACTAAACTTTAACTCTACTTTCAGACTTAAATATGTGTTACTGTGTGGTTTTGAGTACACTAACAGGTTAGCCCTTCGAAGATCGTATTACTTTAACTGCATACCAAAGTCACTTAATTCTACTAAATATTTCTATGCACGATACAGCAGAACGCATTTAACATGCCAGCATATTAATGTTATCCACTACACCAGTGAATATCCCATACAGAAAGTGGGAACTACTTAAGCAGGGTATATAAAGGGCTGATACGAATGCATTTATTTCTCTCGGCATCCCTCTGAAACGGGGATGTAGCCAAAAATTTGCATTGTGTACTTAAACTAACTGTTGTTGCCCCCACCATCTACCTGTCATTTTACAAATGTACCCAAGCCTCAAAATGCTACACCCAGGCATGTAGGAATGGGCATTTTATTTTGAAATGTTGCCATTTAGACCAATAAAACACATTTTAGATGTGTGTTCATTTCACACAACACTCTGTATTCCTCTGGACTGTAAATATTAATTTGAATTCTAAACATTCTGTGCTTTTTGAGCATTTAAGTTTCCAAGAGATGTTCAGGAAAAAATGTGTTTGTTTGAATACACTTGGTATGCCTAGCTACACAATTGCTTTGAAATGTTATGATTTATAAAGGCCAGAAGCTTACGGCTGCCTAAACTACACAACTTGCTTGAAGAAATGATTACGACTTTGAGGGACAACAGTTGAACTGTGGGGAAATCGGCAAAGGAGTGGAAGTCATAGTCTCAACATTTTTGACCATTTCTCTGAAGCATTCTGTTTTAAAGAGATTGTAATTTTATTGCCAGTTCAGTTAACGATTACATCTGGATCTGCGTATAACTTGTTTTCACATGTGACAGCGCATCTACAAACACTGTTTTTTACTGTTTGCAAAGAGCAACGACTAAACAGGTTCGATTCTAGGTGTTCACAGGGCAACGTTTGTTGGTGAGCTGTGTGATTTTTTTTTCTACTGAGTTGTGATGAAGACAACTAAAGAAGTGGTGAAGAATTTATTGTGAGTTCAAGATGGAAGTTTCTGAGTATATTATCCATGGTGTCAGAATTCAACCCCGTAGATTCACCAGGTTCGTACATTTGAACTCATAGTTCTTCTGCACCTAGATATTGAACCTACGAGAAATTATAGGGTCACACATAAATACTTGGAATTCTACTTTTGGTGCTTCAATTAACCAATGTCATTTGGTGTTAGACTGGCCTTACCATACCATGGTTGATTGTTTTTATACTACTCCTAGTGATAATATCTAGGATCATACCACAGGTAATATGAATTGACCCATGCCTCGGATAAATCATTTGTGAACTACCTCTGTCCATTACATTTCTAAAATCATTTGTGAACTACCTCTGTCCATTACATTTCTATTATCCTTTCACAGGTCCAAGTTGCGCTTAAATATAGACATGGATGAGCTTTGTGTTAATTACAAGATTAAGCAACAGTTAGTATATGTCTGCATACATCTCAGCTGTCCAGATTTTTGCTCATATTTTTGGGCTGTTTCTCAAAAAGTTGTGTTTTTTTTCCTGGCAAATCATTAATGACTGAAGTCAGAAAATAATGACAGACGTTTGAGTTTCAGACTTCATATCCTCCAAAAAATTAATGCTAATACAAAACCTGTTAGCCTATCAACCATCTGCGTTTGTAAGAGCAATACTTAAAAAAGTGTTCTTATTTTAGCCACCCCCCTCATTATTTATGGCATTGTCCAGCTTTCTTGCTCTAAGAGGTTGATAGGGTATATATGTCCGCTTGTCTGGATCTCTGTCTGCCTGTCTGTTTCTCTATGTTTATTAGTCTACCCTACTTATGTATCTGTTCTGGAAATGACGTTAGCAGTCAATGTGCTTGCGTCATTCTGAAAAAAAAAACGTGTGTTATCAAGTTAAACTTAAGTCTTAGAGGAAGTGTGTATCTGTAGATCAGGAAATGCATTAGAATAAACTTGTATCACATTTATGTTTGCAAACCATTACTCCTCATTTCACCTGTCTGCTTTCCCAAAGGGATCTGTATTCTCAACTGTCCAGATTTTCGCAGAATTCACATATTTTTGCCTCATATTTTTTGTGTGTTCCTTATGAAATCTGTCATTTTCTACAAAATTACTCAGTCAAAGTCAATAAATAATGACATGCATTTGAGTTTTAGACTTCATATCCTTTAGAAAATGCATGGTAATACAAATGATGTTATTTTAGCAAGTTTATAAGATCAGTATTTAAAATCTGTCCCTATTTTGGGGACTTTGTCTACACATTATTTTAGGCTTTGTCCAGATTTCTTGTGTTAAGAGGTTGAGAGGTATGTGTCACCCATATTATTTTATTTGTTTGCCTGTTTATCACTGTTTAAAATAATCGAGTTACGTGATGAAAAATCAGGGGACTATAACTGTGATTATCGGAGTAGCGTAACTGAAGGTGCGAATTTTGTGGAGGTTATTATTTAAAAAAGACTGAAGTTGCGGTGTGTGCCACTCAAGTGTACCTCATTATGAGGAACACTCCTCATTTTCAATCTTATAAACATTAATGTTCTCCGATGTCACAGATTCCATTGTCGAGAATTTGTTTAACTTATATCCATGGTATATAATACTGAATCAAGTAAATTCGTCAAAATAACTTTTTTGTATAAAAGTAACATATTTTAATAATCCTGTGAGCTTCCTAATTGAAGTTGCTAGTAAGCTGTTAATAAGTGTTACATTTTTGTCCATTTGTTCCACATTATGAGAGGTAGCTTGACACATTTTGGAGATGGAAGATTGTATGTGTGTGTGTGTGTGTGTGTGTGTGTGTGTGTGTGTGTGCGCGCGCGCCACGCTCGGTCGTTCAGAATTATCAGCTATCTGAGTTGTAGTTTCTCACAGATTTAATTTTGCATTACATACCCTTTTATGGGTTACTGGTGATGTTAGGAATTATTGTCTTCAGTTAAACAATTTTCATTTTTGTTCACTAGCATTGATCTTAAAAAGCAAAATCAGCACACAGTTCCTCCTAATCGAAATCAGCTTATAGAGAATTAGCTCGAAGAAGTCAGTTAAAAGCCTTCCAATTATTTTTGAAAGCTAAAAGACAAGTGATCAAATGCGCACATTTTGTCAGGTTTGAATATAACATGATAAAAGTGAGAAGTTATCGTGGAATATCCTAAAGGAGAAGCTTGATTATTGTAATATGGCTTTTTTTCTAAATGTTTTAGGACAAGAGACTCAAATATCATCCCAGCTAAGAAGAACATATTTTCCTGGTGATTAATGGCTTTCCACTCTCAACAGTAACGTTTTTATGTGTAATGACAATGACGATATGCAGATAACAACACCAGCATTTAAGTAAATTGTTTTGTTGTAATATGACTAAGACACGTACTTTTGGTAAAGCAACATATCTATGCTATAGTAGGAAGGTGAAGTAAATGATAATGGGGGACTGATAAAAGAAAAATCTTAAAAGTAGTTTTTATGCGTACATGTGTTCCAAATAGCACTTCTCAAGATATATTGTAGAACATGGCTAAATGAGGATAGGTTTTCAATATTCCCAGAGATTATGGAACTTCCTGGTTTAGACTCTTTAGATGGACTTTTATTGGTCTGAAGTAGGATAATAAAATGCCCCCCCCCCCAAAGTGGTTTTACTACCTTTTAGACCTATGCACTTTAATTATATCTCACAGACGAGTATTCTGGAAATCAAAAACGATGGATAATCTAAAGGAGTATTACTGTAGCCATTACTTTACATTTTGTGCTTCGCTGAGTCACCCTCACCCCAGGTGAATGAATAAAGGATTCAGTTTCTTAAAGTGTCCATCCGCTGCATTTGGACTGGGATAAGTAAAGATGTGGAATAAAATGACTTTGCTAAATGTTAATTTGAGAATTAAGGCTATGTTCTCATCCAATCTTGCGTTATGCTTTCCCAACTCGATGGGGTGTTTTCATGTAATCCTGCCCTGTAAACATGTCTGCTTTTATCCAACTACCTAAGGCCTTTCGGATATTCCATTTACTGTGTTTCCCCTTATCTATCTATCTGTCCATCCATTTATATCATTATGTCTTTTGTAAAGGTTAAGGTGTAATTAACTGTTGCATTGCCTTTTACTGGAGAAGTTAATAATGTATATTAAGCATAAGGTTATTTCTTGATCTTTTGATGGGTGCGGTTTTAATAATAACTGACAAAGAAGTCTTTTTTATTGCATTCTACTCAAGGGTAGGGAGTTCCCATATTCTTTCTATTATGTTACATAGGTATTGTTATTTAATGACGAAAATAAATTGGTTTGCATTTGCAATTAAGTAAAAGAAATGGAACGTAATTTGTTGCTGTTTCTGAAATGTAAGAAAAGCAAACTGAGCTGTGTGGACAAGAGCCACGCGGTTGTTCATTGTAAAGTACGCTAACGTGCATGTTTGCCCCGCAGCCGCTATTGGACAGCACTTCCCACATACGACAATTCCATGCCATTCTGCAAACGGAAACAAGCAAAAATCTTCGTAATTCGGTATCATCCATTTCTTTACGTAGTCAAAGTGAATTAGCTTTATTTAGTTAAGAGGAGACGGCACTCCCGAAGATTAAGTCTTGAAAGCCGAGACTGTGCATCTTTTAGACGTTAAAGTTGGAGTAGACTCACAATAACCAGTTTCAAGTTGCGTGTTCCAGACAACAAAGTATGTTATTTCGATACTAGAGTGTAAAAGACACAATGCATTCACAAATGAGCTCTATATACGAAGAAGAACTTGTGGGTGTTCAATGGCAGAAACGCTTTATTTATCAAGTGCAGGAATCATAACCAAGACAGGACGAGAAAAGTTTACATTTTGTTTTAATGCCTCGACACTGAATATTATTTTGACTTGAAATTTTGCTCGTTTCCCTACATAATCCGAAGGAGAAATTCCCCTAGCGTTAGTAGCCCACATACAAAAGATGGACGGTATAAGGCCTTTTCCCAGAGGAAATCATTGCCGGGGCGACTCCTAATTGTGCGCCGCCAATGTTTCCCTTTCTGGGGAGGGTTCCCCCTTCTTCGAATTGGTGCGACGTCGGACTTCGGATAAGTGTGTATGTGTGTGTGCATACATATAGTTATGCACATATATTTCGAACTTGGTATGAGCGTGTATGTGTGTGTACATATATATGGCTATGTACGTATATTTCGGACTTGGTATAAGTGTGTATACATATATGATTATGTACATATATCTCTGTTCGGTGTGAGGTGGGAAGCTTTCCACTCACATCGGGCATACAGGGGAGCTTGCCCCCCCCCCCCCAAAAAAAAAGGAAAGAAGAAAAAACAAGTAAAACGAGTTTTTCACCCTTTTGTTTTTTTCAGCTTTTTTACCGCGTCAGCTTTAAACTTTCGGGATGTCGGAGTTTAAGCGTAAAATCTTTTGTTCTGTCCCACCAGATAACCCCAACCGGTACAGTTACAAGCTTCATTTTCATCAGAAAGTACATAGCAAGGCCATCTCTCTTGCCCTGGCTGGCAATATGTAACTCAGTAATGCCATCGTACCTGATCCTTGAGCAAGGCTCTTAACCAGACATTTCTGACAGGTCCCTCCTGAAAATGAACTGTGAGTGCAATGAACCTGTCCGGTTAACAAACGGTATTATTATCATTATTATTATTGTTACAATTGACTCTCAATTGTTTGTCATAAATTGTGTGGTTTTCTAGCAAAATTACTGAGGACCGAAATCATAAAATAGCAGGCATTTGAATTTCAGACTTCATATCCTCAAGTAAACGCATGCGAACTCAAAAGGCTATTCTTCTAACAACTTCCTAAAAGCAATATTTAAATGTGCCCCTGATTTTGGGCCTTTGACCCAACATTATTTTTGACATTGTACAAAATTCGTGCTGATAGGTACAAATACTATTATTTAAAAAGTAACCCTGATTTGTACCACTTGTCCTTGGTTATTGCAGACTGTTCCTGGTTATAATAAGCAGAGATGTATCTTACATACACAATACACGTAGACACACACACACACACACACACACACACACACGCACACACACACATATTGTATGCAAGTTTTATTTACTTATTTATTTGATTTGATTTTACCTGTCGTTCAGTGAGACCAAGTTTAACAGCAATAACTTGTCTGCTTTCTGGAGTTAGAAACCGATTTTCTTCAAAGGCCTTTTCCAGTTCTGCAATCTGGTACTTGGTGTAAGGCACCCGCTTCTTTCTCTGTCTGTTCTGAAGCACTTGGTGAGCAGGCCAAGGAGAGTGAAAATTCAGACCTGTAAAAGGGGATGAGGAGAGGTGCAGGTGCGATAAACAGAGGATCAGAACAAAATAAATTACAAGTGTTCAGCACAGCAATGATCTAATGACTTCCGTGTGCAAATTAAGCACGTTTAAAATAAGGTGCACTGTACACTCAAACATTTACTAAATACCCTTAAGTAACTACATTTACGGTATTTTTTCTGCTTAGCAACAATGTGCACATCTCTTGGGTAAGAATCCTCCACCAGTAAACATTACTAAATAAGTACTTTTTATACTACACATAGTTATCTGTGTTGTTAATGAAACGATACAGTCACAGCAACAACATCGCTTCCGAGACCCAGAGAACTGCTTCTCAACACCACCTCACAACAATACCTCTCAAGTGTACCTCATTACGAGGAACGTACCTCATTTGGGGTCTTATAAAGTTCATGTTCCTCGAAGTTCCACATTGAAAGGTTCTGTACTACTTTCAGTGTTAGGATTTTTTAAGTGAAATCTATATTAAATATAAAGAAATCATATTAATTCATTAAAATATCTTCTTTATAAGTAAAACAAGCCTATTTTAACCATCATATCACCTTCCTAGCTAAAGTTTTTAGTAAGCCTCGTGTTCCACATTTTGCCCATTTGTTCCACTTTAAGAGGGCTAGTGTTCCTCATTTTGGAGATGGAAAGTTGAGAGTTATGTGTACAACATTATGAGGAGCATTCCTCATTTTCATTCCTAAAATGCCCATAGTCCCCCCTCGCAACTCTGGTTAAAAATGTTCACTTTAAGTGAGGTAACAAAAAAGGTCCTCAGGTGTTTGTCATCTCCTGTTTAATGCTGGTTGTTACTGGTGGGTGGGTCGAGGAGACCTGTAACTGAGCGCCTCAAAACTCTCCATACCTCTCAAGTGTACATATTTTCACAGAATGTCCAGATTTTTCCCTCATATTTTTGGTCCGTTTTTCGTAAATTTGTAGTTTTCTGGCAAATTAGTGGCAAATCGTTGAAAACTGAAGTTAGAAAATAATGACAGACATTTGAGTTTCAGACTTCATACCTTTCAGAAAAGTAATGCTAATGCAAACACTGTTATTCTATCAGCTCTCTAAGTTTGTAAGAGCATTTTTTTATAAATTGTCCCTATCTTTTTGCCTTTGTCCCACTTTTATTTATGGCCTTGTCCAGATTTCTTACTCTAAGAGGTTGAGAGGTACACTAGGGTCCCAGACTCAGACCCCCACTAGTCAGGAGGATTGTGTATTATCTGTGTTAGGATGGAGAATGCTGGCAAATAACTCACTTGCTACAAATTTAAGCCTCACATTTTACAATAAAACAGGGGACTGTTGGCTGGAAATTTACACCTGCTACCTCCAGGCGAAGGACATTTGTAATTTGTGTATTCGTCCTATGGATGTCATCTCCTTTCAGGAATGACCTTTTCCATTATCTAATGTGTAGGTGTGTGTAAGCGGGTCCTGCTTACCTCACTTACGGTCTGCTAGTATTTGAAGGTTTCGGCCATTTGACCAGGTCCTCATATCTAACCCAAGGGATTAGGCCCTACAAGTCAAACTCTACTACAACTGCTAACTTGTGAAGCATTTGACTATCACGTGCTCAGTAAATATTAATTTCCTTTTTGCTTCCTTTTTCGACCTACATGCAAGCTTCCTGACTTATCAAAACGGAAACTTAGACTTCTACTTATGACAAATTGTTTCTAATTCTGCTTTCTCGATTTGAATTATTGAGCAAACGGCATTTTTCAAAGCAACATTGTTTAACATGTTTTGTGTTGTTTTGGGAATGCTGGGAATATTTCCGCAAGAAAGAGTCGAAGTTCAATTCCAGCATTGCGCTTGTGTAATACTGACACCTGAAATGAATGACATTTCGGAAAGGGTGGTGAAAGCTTTGTTACTCAACTACGCACAGACTGAAGATCTTTACATAAGCATTCTTGATATAAAATTGCTTCATACACAAGCTCTGCTGCGGTAGCGTTGTCGCCTCACAGTAAGACGCTGTCCGGTTCGACTCTCAGTTAGAGCGTCTTTTGCGTGGAGACATGCGTGAATGGGCGTACCTTCGTTGAAGGTTGTGCGTCAGGGCTGGCAACTCGGTACGTAAAAATCAACTGCCAGTCATTAGCGGACCGGAGTTCCGCTGTGGCGACCCCTAACCGGGAAAAGCCGAAAGTCACAACAGCACAAGCTCTCGTGTATGTTGTGTAAGTCACCTCCAATTTGCATCCACGTCCTAAATTATTTTCATGTAGTCTATTTACTTGCTCAGTATTTTAAATGTAATCTTGAAAGCCAGAAGTTTGGAAAATTGTAACTATTCTATTTGTTATGTGACTTGTTTTGAATGGCATCTGTATATCGTCATTGACAATTTTTTTTAATATCTCTGTTTAGTGTCCACAATTTTTGTTTTGCACTATTACTAAACCTGTTGCCTTGCGTGCTCGAGTCGTACATGTAAACGGTCTTTCGACCAGTCCACCTATCCTGTTATCGAACATAATAAATAAATGCATACATACACGAATGCATGCATACGCACTTAGGAAGGAGGTACACAAAACATACACATGAGTAAACTTAACTGTCTAAGCATAACAAACATTTCCTTGTTTCATACCCAAGACAGGAGAGACTAGTGTTACAAATGTAGGTGACGGCAAGTTATTCTGGGTCCATATCGATCTGTTTAGTTATTTTCAAGTCTATATATTCCACGCCTGAACTCTCGGCACTTTATCTAAACTGATTACCGTTCATTTGCTGTTTGAGTCCTTTGACAAAGATTGGCTTCCAAAACAGGCTACACGGAAAGTGTCTACACAGGTTCTGAACTCGGGGAAATGGCGATGGGGTGAGGTGGGGCGGCCCTAAAACAAGGGACATCACATTTGTATGCATAGCTCTCAACCTTCCATCTCCAAAATGAGGAACACTTGCCTTCATAATGTGGAACAAATGGGCAAAATGTGGAACACATACTACTGGCTTACTAACAACTTCAACTAGGAAGGTCATGGATGGTTAAAATATGCTGGTTTTAC
Organism: Protopterus annectens; assembly: GCF_019279795.1. Lineage (NCBI taxonomy): Eukaryota > Metazoa > Chordata > Ceratodontiformes > Protopteridae > Protopterus > Protopterus annectens. Next base: position 345,124,265 of record NC_056732.1, read on the forward strand.
TTATAATGAAAATCCTTTAATGAATTATTATGATTAATGTCTATTTACCATGGATTTCACTTAAAAAAATTCCTAACACTGAATGTGTAACAGACTCTTTCAATGTGGAACTTTGAGGAACATGAACCTTTTAAGACCCCAAATGAGGTACGTTCCTCGTAAGGAGGTACACTTGAGAGGAATGTTTGTATGGTTAACATCTACCCCAAGTTTTTACACATCAATCTTTTTTTTCCTGCAAATAATTTCAAAGTAAATAATATTGCTTGAAGGTCCGTCATCCGAGTAACAAACCTGCCACCCTGTACAACCGAGGAAAGGTTATCACCTCTACTTTTTTTGGAGAACAGTCCTAATTTAGATAGTTGTGCTCGGTGGGGGTGCCAATATCTTGATATTTTAAAATTAAATATTTGTAAATTCTCATACAGAGATTTGTAAAGAATTATGACAACGCAGCTGAAAAACTGCAACATGATATAAAGCAATACACTGGAAGCCTCAGTTTTTACTTAATCTGTGTGTGTGGGCTATCTTAAAATTTTCATTTTTTTTAATGTCCTACTTTAGGCACACATAATGTGTTCATTCGAATTCCAGAGGAGGCAACGTTTTGCACCTTCACGCTGAAGACGATATGGAATGGCACTTCATCTAAAAAAAAAAAAAAAAAACAGGATGCTATCTTTCTCCTCCTCCCAAGACATCAGATATATATATTATAGAAAATGGAATAGATATAACATTCGTTTTGGCAGGGGGAAACAGTTTACATGTTGTTTTAATCTGTGTTCTATCTGAATTTAACTGGTTACAAGAAGAACTATAAACAATTCAGAGAGAAAGGTAGAGGCTGGTTCAGGTAAGGGGATAGAGAGTGGGGTGGGATAACAGTGATAAAGTATGCACATACGTGCAGACATTTCCAGAGTGCAGCAAGTTGTCTTTTGCCTGATAGAATAAAGCTTATTGAAATTCCACCAGCCCTACACATACTCAAGGGTTTACCCCCATTTCCCACGTTGACTATGCGTATCCAGTATTTAGCAATGATGATAATGATAAACGCCATTGAGATGAATTAACCTTAAAACGAATAAATCACTTGAATATGTTGTATAATCTGTTTACTTGCTTGTGATATGTTCTAATCATCTATCAATGTAGAACTCCATTTGCAATATAGACGCACGTTTCTTTTAAACTTGACAGAGGAGAGCTTACCTGGAAATTCAATACGGTCTCTAATCCCTAATGGTAATTGCTGTTTTTTTTTAATCCTCGGTACTCATATAAACTAATACAACAATATACATATATATATTTATTTTTGATTCAACATACTAGCCCTCATATGCTGCTCTGCTTTATTTTTTTTTATTATATGAATTATACTAATTCTGTATATATTCGGCATGTATATAATATATAGAGAGAGAAAGAGAGAGAGACATTTGCAACTCCTGTTCACAAGAATATTTGTTTTTATTTGTGTATACATTGGCCCAGATAATGACTGAAAAGGGTCCTCCAGCCATATGGTAAATAAATAAATCAATGAAAACACATAGTCAGCCCGAATTCTACACATTCTTTGTAGACTTAAGAGGGCACTGTTAATAGCCCCTCTCGAGTTGGATATGTAACACACATTTCGGCATTGTTAGTGATTGTTAGAAGATGTTTAAACTGGATTACAGATTGATCTACATTCAGTTTTGAATATGGAGTTTAAAACAAAATATTGTATAAAATCAGTTCTCAACATGGCAGTGGCTTTTGGCAGTTTTCTTTTAGCACAAACCTATACACCGATTAGGTAGTTTTAACATGAATGCCAAGATAAACTTTGCCTTATAAATAGGATTAGGTGCGTCATGAATGCATGTATATACACGGGATTACCACGAGGAAAACGATAATTATTATTACTATTATTATTTATAAAAGACAATTGAATAATTGAGTCCTGGCAAATAAATTAATGTGGCAAACAAATCTAGTGTCACAGAACATGTTTTTTTATTGCAATTCTGTTTAAGGATTCCTAAAGTAAAATTATATACTCCCCCCTCAACACACACACAGGCACACACTGCAGTCCCTTGCTGTTTTGCTACACGTAAGGAGGACGTAGGTGAATTCTAAACAACAACAACAAAAAAGTCACTGCTATATTATGACAGTGAGCACTGAACAAAAGCAGGTGCTTTGAATATATCCATCTAGCTATGTGTATGTATATGAACATTAGAATCTATATATGTAGCTAATGCAGATGGAAGTATATCGAAAGTTATATATATATATATATATATATATATATATATATAACTATATATTGCACACACACACACACACACACACACACACACACACACACACACACACACACATATATATATATATATATATATATATATATATATACATATATATGAGGCCCATGTAATCATCTTGAAAAGCAGTAGACTGAAAGTCATTAATGCTGCATTTACAATGCTGAAATGTTAAAAGTTAAAATTAAAATAACTCTACCCCCCTTCATAATGTAGAAAGCTAGACTAATCCCCCTCCCATTTTAGGGCGCGTTTCCTAGTTTCACTAGCAGGAGCATGGTGTTTATTAATTGACTGCGTAGGGGAGCAGTACAGGTGGGTACTACATGGGGTGCTATTAGTAACTATTTTGAGTTCTACATTGCAAAGTTTCGACATTTTGACATTTCAGGATTTTGCATTCAGTGTTATGAATTTTTCTATACTACTATATATACTTATTTAAATAAATATATATATATATATATATATATATATATATATATATATATATATATATATATATATATACACACACACACACACACACACACAATTAAAACGAAATACGGATCCTCGAGCCTTCCAACACAAGACGTTTAAAATGTAGAAATGCATATATCTCAGCCTCCGATTGTTAAAAATCATAGCACTGGCCTTTTGAATCGTATTGTTTAAAATCACACTATAATGTCAAAAAGCTGAGCGCTCTGTTATATTTTTTATTAGAAGTTATTCAGATAATACCCGTGTAGTTACTGATAAGGACATCGTAGCTATTGAGAAGTCTAGAACTACAATTTGGTACACTAATACCTTTATAGGAGGCAAGACATCAAGACATACAAAACAGTATGATACAGAATTTGTGTCTATGAGCTTTACGGCAAAAAAAAAAAAAAATGCCGCTAATAATTTCACCATTTGGTGTCTTTGTCACAGCCTATAGACATTAAAAACGCAGTAACTAAAACTGCATATTGTTTGTGTATGGGAGCTCCGGGCAAAAAAAAAAAAAAAGAAAAGTTGTTGTCGGCACACATTATCTCCAGGCTTGAAACACAGATTAAAACATACATACTCGCCGTATCTCTCAATCTCTTAGTGCAATAAATCTAGACAAAGCCTAAAATAATGAGAGGACAAAAGCCCTAAAACAGGATACATTTTAAATGTGCTAGAATATCAAAGACCTGCGTTGGTGTGCACTTTCTGAAGTGTATGAAGTCTGACACTCAAATAAATGTCATTATTTAGTTACTTCAGTCCTCGGTGATTTGTCAGAAAACCACAAATTTTATGAGGATCAAAAAAAAAGAAGCAAAAATCTGGACAGTTGAGAGATAAACACACATACACACACACACACACACACACACACACACACACACACACACACACACAGGTAGGCATGCAACAACAACAATGAATCAGCTGCAGTGCACCATCTGTCTGTATGGGATTTTTAAGAGCAAAGAAAGAGACCGCAGAAAGAAGGACTTGCTGTGCAGCCATGCCTTAATATGTAAAACAGCAAGCAAAGACAGAGAGAGCAGAGAGGCAGAGGTTATCAGCAGCTGGTGTGTTTCCCCAGGATCTTGACACACCTATTGAGTGTGGCGAATTAGTCGTTCCTAGATTTAGAGACCCAGCAGGAAAGTGTTGACCGCAGTAGGCAGAGTGAGGGAAAACTACTCTGTAATCAGGTTCAGTGCTGTCCGTTTGGTCTTGGGTGATGTGCGGATACCTTGGCAATTCCACAGTTTTTGGCAAAACTCTACTAACGCCAGGGCATTCAACCCTTGGACAAGTTGGATGTGGAAACCTTGGTGGAAACTGAGATTCCCCATTCTGCAACTGGGAGTATCGATGTGCCTCTAGTGTCTCCATTTCATAAGTCGGGTGTACAACTGTAAAACCTAATTCCTCCGGACTGAATGGGTAGGATCTGGAAGGCTGAGATGGCGGTGACAGAGACGAATATCCTAAATTCCTAGGAAAGATCATTGCTTTCTGTTGAGCCAGAGTGCAGTTGCCGCAAAATCCCACTAGATGTCTTCAGAGTGTACAGCAGTCTAGCAAGTTTTGGTCCCACAAAACATATCCAAAATGGTAGAATCCTTCTCTTCTTAACTGAAAAAAAAACTGAAAAAGGGGAATAATGGTAAGGGAATGTCCTGTGCAAAGCAGTGGCAGAGTGACTGTTCCAGCAAGTGGCTCCCTCGCGGTATCGGGAAGGTAAATGGGAATTTTTATTACATTAGATGTGTTTAAGTAACGAGCTAGAACTGTAAACACCCCTCATATTAAACTTTAATCAGCTAGAGTCAAGGACAACCTGGCAGTAACTGCGTTTGCTTTACCTGTTCTGCTTAAGTGCAATATGTGGTCCAAGGTCGAGGTTGTTCAGAGAACTATTTCCTCAAACGAACAAATATGTACCAACTCCTTCCTACACACTAATTGGCTCTTGGGAAACAATGATCTGAAAGGGTAATATGTACTTCAAAGGCACACTTAAAACAAGAACAGTGCAGTTACATCCAGTGTAGTTAAATATGTGTTTTCTGGAAAAAAATTATGACTTAGTGAACAGACGAAGCTGGAAAAAGAATTGTTTTTAATCAGATGTCACTGAAGGACTCAACCTATGCTTTACAGGTAACACTTATTAAGGAAGGAAACATGATTTATATTATACAGTCCAACTGCTAAATAACACTTTAGCTGCAAGCACTATTTCGCCATTTGGAACTGCAAAGGAATAAAGGAGGAGTGCTAATGATTTGATAGCGTATCTCTCAAAACATTATGATTATTATGGGTAAGCGCCATGATTTTTACGCTCAGATAGATAAATAGATACACATACAAATCAATAAATAAAGTACTCCTCATTCTGACATTGTGCTATGATTTTTAAAAGCCAGTACTAACGTTTTTGTTTTCTTTGTTTTTTTTTTTGTTTGCCCTTTTCTTTCTTTTTTATGTTCAGAGCAGAAACACATATGTACCTCTCAACTGTCCAGGATTTTCTCAGAATGTTCAGATTATTGCTTCATATTTTGTTCTGTTCCACATAAAATGTGTGGTTTTCTGACAAATTACTGATGATTTAAGCCATTAATTAATAATGTACATTTGTGTTTCAGACTTCATATCATTCAGAAAATGCATACTAACACAAATCCTGCTATTCCACCAACTTTCTAAGTTTTTAAGAGCAATATTAAAATTTGTTCCTATTTTTGGGTCTTTGTCTCAAATTAGTTTTGGCTTTGTCCACATTTCTTGCACTAAAAGGTTGAGAGGTATGTGTAATGTATGGTGGCGCGTTGGGTAAGCGCTGTCCAGAGATCTAATGATCTGGTTCTTTTTTCATTTTTTTCTTTCACACTGGCTCATTGTTTTATTGGGGTATAAATTCAGGCGAAATACTGGGGGCAGTCATTTATAGGGTTACCACCTATCCCACTTTGCGAGGGACAGTCCCCCTTTGGGCAGTTGTGTCCTGCCACAAAATTGCAAAAATGGCAAATGTCCTGAAATTGTAGGGCAAAATTATTTCCTATATTTTATGTAACAGTTGCATAAAACAGTTATTCTGTATATGAAACACCTAAATGTTATAAGAAACACAATAAGGAACTAACATGTTATAGGAATAAGCTTTTATTTAGGCAAAAAAAGTGAAGTTCTGTCCTTTGTACTGGCTGTGGGTATGTTTTGCCCTACAAAATTGACGTTTGTACCAAAAATGTCTCACTTTGGGCATTTGAAAAGGTGGCAACCCTAGTCATTTATTAATGTATTGGAAAGATTTGGATCAGTGGGTGTGGCCAGTATTCAAATTGTGTAGGGAAAGTATTTGCAGACTGTTTTCTAGACCTGAAGGGGCCTATTACTTTCACAGTTTGATGGCACGAACATGGACTTGGATGTGGGCTTTTCACATTTGAAAAAATGTTTCCATGATCTGTCTTACCTTCTGTCGGCAGAAGGTGCCGACTCGTCTTTGGCGAGTTCATTGAACAAACGCTTTTAACGGCATGCGCTCTGTGATTTGGGTAACATTTCAGTGTAACTATTGTATGTGTAAGGCTGGATGCTGCGCAAACAGTACTAAATATTTAGTGTAACTTAATATCATCTCATTTGTAAATAGCACGAAAAGGCATGATGCATTCAACTAACGTTTACAGACAATTTATAACCAAACGACACACACACACACACACACACACACACACACACACACACACACACACACACACACACAGTATCTGCATGGTGTTTAACATTTATAGTACTTTACTTGCCCAAATAATAAGAATAATACAAATCGTAACATCGTTTATATTTACAAATTGTAAACATTATATCTAAACACTGGCAAGAACTGAACCAATAAGACTTTATGTTAATCATTTAGCGGAGCCCCGGATGCGTCAGCGTGGAAATAAATGTAAAAAAAAAAAAAAAAAAACACAAAGGGTTATTGTTACTATATACGAATGCATTTTTTTAGCTCTTGAACTGTGTACTTAAGAGGTGTATCAAGCTGCTGTGTCAATGGACTCATTGCTTTCTTCTAAATTAAATATTTGGATTATTGCATTTCCTTTAACAGCAGATATTCCTTCCTCTTATTCTCTCTGGTATTTCATAATTAAATTAACTCAAGAAATAAGGAGTTTGTAGAGACAGGTCGGATTTTGTTCCAGAGTGCTGTAGCATTTTACTGCTTGATAGACCACCAAGTATTTTGCCTTTGGGGTTGTCTGCCGTTTGTCTTAATCCACAGACTATCTTGACGAACAACGGGTGCTTATGTCTAGACTGCAACATTTTAAAAAGTGCCAGCCAATTACTCTTCTTTTTATTAGTGGTGGCTGGCAACGTGTGTCCTTATAAAACTGGCAGTTGCACATGCTTACAAATTACAATACAGTATAAGGAACACTGCATTGTTACTGTTAAGGCAAAGTTACATTGTCATATAAATAGTGACACAACAAAATGACCGTCACAGTAGTAAGGTTTACAGATTGTTATGTTTTGCATCTTATCAGATTCCTAAAGCATACAATATCACCACTTTTGTCTTAGCAGTTAAACTTTTTTTTTTGTATTCAGAATTAAGGATTCTGTGTAAATAACAGTATGACCAAAGGTATTACAGATTTATGCAGTGTAACTGCCTGACAAGCGGACTCAACACTTAGACTTATGTACATTTTACATATGTATATATCAACTACAAGGTAAAACTAGCATCTGTGAAATGTCTTTTACTACTTCAAATATTTTTTTTTTTCTTGACTGGTTTCTTGATCTTAAAAGGCAATAGAGGGTGGCTTAAAATAACAAACAGCTTAATGAAGTTATAGCAGCACTTCCGGCCTATTATTTTTTCTCTACTAAATCTCTTCAGAGTATAAGTAGTCACAGATATAATGCTGAGTTTGGAAAGAGTTATGAACTGTTGTGAGTTATAACCAGTTAGGTTTGCAATATATGTGTGCTGAGGCATATACACATTTATTCATGTGCATCCTTGTAGATGTAACTCTGTATCCTATGAAAGGGTAAGATCACATTATTGGAACTGAGGCTCTGAGTAGTTATTGTTTTATTTAATCATATAGTGGAATCCAGCTCTTTATGATCTTAGCAGTGGCTGGCTGGTGATTTCAATTGGCTGATTGTATAAAGCAATTGAAAGGATTGGATTAACTGGAATGAGGTGGGGTTCTGTTATCACATTCACAGGCCAATGAGCATTACCTGTGATCAAACAGTAGTTAGGGGTCATCACTTTCATTCTTTGATTGCTTCGTGTTTACTTATTCTAGCCACTTTATTGACTATACACACCTCAGGTGTCTAACAGCAATCAGGAAGGACAGCCTTAAGTAAAATGGAGACACGGATAAAGGACTGAAAGTGACCCTCCCTTGCACAATAGTGCTCCTTCCCTGTTTCCTCCATCCAAGTCCAAAACAATCCAGATAGACTACTTCTTTCTTGTTTTTCAACGTCTTACCTTTTAGCTTTCACTGCCATCATTTTAAGACACACTCTAAATGGATAAGACTCAACTGTAATAGGTGAGGTTGGGACCCTGGAAGTCATAGAGTTCTAGATGCTCTGTCTAGTATCTTAGGGTATTTTTGCAACTTTTTGATTGAATGAGAGCATAAACAAAATTATGATAGGCAGTGCAGTGGTGCAGCGATTAACATTGTCACCTTATAGCAAGAAATTTTCCTGTTTGATTCCTGGCTGGGGTTCCTTCTGTGCGAAGTCTGCATGTCCTCTCTGTGTTTCCATGGGTTTCTTCCCACATTCTAAAGATATGCATCTGGAGCATTTCTCCCCAGGCGTCTGCTGAAAATAGGCTCCGTCCCAGTCGGACTTTCCTAGTAAACAAATGTTAAATAAATAAAATAATGAAAGGTCAGTCTTATTTATATATTTTTCCTTTCAAGGAAAAATAAATTGTGTCTAAAGTTTAATGTAAAAAGTTAACAAAATATTAGTCCCTTTAGTTGCTTCTTACAGTCTGCTTCCTTCCCTTGCTTTGAAGCCACCAGCCATCACTACTGAGGTCACAAAGAGCTGGATTCCACTAAATGACTAAATAACAAAATAATAACTACTCAGAGCCTCAGTTCAAATAATGTGATCATACCATTTCATAGGATAGAGAGTTGCATCCACAAGGATGCATGTGAATGCAATATGTGCATATACCTCAGCACACATGTACTGCAATCCTAACTGCTGATGACCCGCATCAGTTCACAACTCATTCCAAGATCAATGTTATACACGTGACTACTTATAATCTGAAGAGGTTTAGTAGAGAATAATATAATATGCTGAAAGTGCTGGTATAACTGCAGTAAGCTGTTTGTTATTTTTTAAAAATCCTTTATTGCCTTTTAAGATCAAGAGACCAAGAAACCGGTCAAGACAAATGCTTGCAAGGATATGTAAATTTTATTTGGGAGCAATGTCTTCCCCACTACCCAACAGAAACAATAGTTAACTTTTGTGTACCACTCTGAGGTTAGATTGGAATGAAAATAAAAGCACAAATGGCAACAAGCATACATTATACAGCAGAGAGTATAGGGTGAAAACCAGATCACCTGCATAAAACTCACAGAGGGACAGGGAGTACATGCAAATGCCACACAGAATAAGTCACATCCAAAACACCAGCCAGAGAACCAAGTACTAATCTGCTGCTCCACTGTGTTAATGGTCAGCTTTTACCACACATATCCTACCCAGACTACCACAGGCAGCCTCTTATTGTGTATAATACATGACTGTGATGGAAGGTGAAAAAATTATGGCCAACTTGCCACATTGAGATACAGTGCAACACCTCCTTTACATACAGTTATTTTCATCACAGACGTCACCCATGCCTATCAGTTAGAGACACTTTATTGCCTGTGCACACCTCAGATGTCTGATTGTGTTAAGAAATGGCCACTACAAAGTATTCCAGCTGGCTTCGCACAAATACAAATGAGCTCAACAATGCCATAATAATGACTGTTATCTTGAGCAAATTACAGCAGGTTCAGTCATGTATATTCACCAAAAAGCTGACATACCTGACAATTAATGTGATATTTGCTGACTGTGTACACCTCCGGTGTCTGATTGTGATAAAAGATAGTGGCCACAGTTTTTATTTTAACTTTGTTTCACACAAACAGCATTCACAGTAAAGTATTCAATACTTGTCTTCTGCTCTTCCCAATAAGTATGCTGGACACATTCAGACCCAAGGGCTTCATTTTCTAGTCAGTTTGACATGCCTCTGGTTATTTTTGTTCACGGGGTTATCTTGGCAATAATCCTGGAGTAGATTGGCATTATCTTCTCCAGTGGACTGTATCTGGTCTGAACTTTCTACCATAACCTGCCCATCTTGGGTGGCCTTACATGAGCTTCATCAGGATATACAAGCCCTTTCATCATAAAAAGGCAATGGTCCAGAAGGGAAATATCAATAAACTGGCTTCATAATGTTATGCTGTACACATACACAATAAACTGCCAAGTACACCAGCTCTTGTGTGAGAGGACCAGCCCCATTTCAAGCTAGCAGCAGAACTCAGATTAAGAGATTGAAAAAGACTTAGATGAAGACAAGATGAAAACTTTATGAATGCTAAGATAGGAGGATATCAGTGGTTGTATACATAAAATATCAACAAAAAAGAGGTTGTAAATGACTGCATAAAACCAAAAATGCTTAAACACATCATTTTAAAATGATTGATTCAGTGTATTTTGTTTGGGGGGGGGGCATGAAAAATTGATGTTAAAGATAGCATAATGCAATTTTCAAATAACATTGTTATGTATTGCTATGGACCTTTCAAAGGCAAACTCTGCAGCAGTTATCCAAAGACTTATTAAAGCCCTATGTTATTTACTGGGGAAACCATAGCTTTGACTATAAAAGTCTTTGCTGATACCGACAATTAACACATATATAGAATAACTTTTGTATAACAGTATGTATTAACATTAATATGCCATGTTGTTTTACCTTAAACAGTAGAAATCAAATGCCTAAATGCTGAAACAGAGGTATATTTGTGTGACATAACATGGTGTTAAATCAAAATGAACATGTTGTATATTGGTTTAAACACATTTTGGAAGTATTTGATATTATAGGTAGTCCCCAGGTTATGGACATCCGACATGAGGACAACCCATAGATACAACCGGGCTGCCACAATGTTGGAAATAACATTGAAATAAAAATCTGTAAAGTTGTCCAAATCTTACCTTAAAATCCTTCTCCCCATTTTCCCTGTTCATAAAGCTGCTCGCATGTCTTGTTAGTGCAGTTATGTCCGCCTTCCTGAAGAACAAGAGATTTGATTGGTTAAGAGATTGCTGTATCAGTGATCTGGTTGGTCAAGACTGCTGGCTTGTACAGTACACAGTATTGAAGCAGTTACTGTACTGTACTCTACAAAAGAATGGGCAAATGACATTGTGGCTCACTAGGGTGTAGATGACTGTAGGAGGTCTGGCAGAGGTCTAAAAGTTTAGCAAAGACTGGAATACATTCATGGGTGATGCCTGTAGTACAGAAATGTGAAGTGAAGCTTAAAAAGAGGTAAGTTTAACATGTATTTTGGAACATTCTTCTGTACTGTACTGTATTGCATTTGTATGTACGATTATTTGCATAAAACAAGGGAATGTCTGGAAAGTACTGCTCTGAATCAGCTGAATTGAAATGTTAATTAGATGCAGACAGTGGTAGTATTGACCATTCAGACCTGAGAAGTGTCTGGCTGAAGATTGTGGTACTGCACTATATGTGTATCCTGTGGAGCTCTACTTCAGTACTGTACTGTACTGCAGCTAGACACTTTTGTGAACTTCCGCATTGGTGACGTCACGACCTATGCCTCCAAAATGTAAATCCGATGCACATGCTGATGATGTGCCAAAGAAAAGGAAAGCAGTCACTCTGGAAAATAATATGGATATAATAAAGAGATGCAAGAGAGGTGAAGCGCCATCTGCCATTGGAAAGGCATTTAGCTATAGCCGGTCAACCATCGGAACAATTTTAAAAGACAAAGCAAGAATAATGAATCATGTGAAAGGCCATGCCCAGATGAAAGCTCTGACTATTACAATGCAATGCAGTGGTTTAATTCTTGAGATGGAAAGGCTATTGCTAATTTGGATTGAAAACCAAAATCAGAGGAATATCCCCATTAGCCTTTCATTAGTGCAAGAAAAAGCTCAAAGCCTTTTCAATGATTTAATATCTGCTCAAGAAGGAAGTGCAGGTGGATGTTATGAACAATGTTTAGTGAGTAGGGGCTGGTTCCATCACTTTAAAATGAGGGCTAATTTACATAACATTAAAACTCAAGGTTGAAGCAGTGCGTGCCAGTGAAAGTGCTGCAAGGTATTTTCTTAAAATGTTGGAAAAAATTATTGAAGAGGGAGGTTATTTGCCAGACCAAATATTTAATGTAGGTGAAACTGGTTTATTTTGGAAGAAAATGCCTGAAAAAACCTACATTTCAAAAGAGGAAAAAAGTGCAGCAGGGAGTAAGGCAGCAAACAGATAAGCTGACCTTATTGTTTGGGGACAACACTTCTGGCGAGTTTAAGCTGAAGCCCTTGCTTGTGTATCACTCCTTAAATCTGAGGGCACTTCAGCATGTCATTAAGGCATTTCCTCCTGTTATTTGGAAGGCAAATGCAAAGACTTGGGTTGCAAATGCCATCTTTGAAGACTGGCTCTTGATACATTTTGCTGCTGCTGTTCAAAGGTATTGCTTTCAAAATTTTCCTTCTACTTAGGTTCATAGGTTCATACTAGACTATCTGCCCTAGGGCATTTATAAGCCTAGCCAGAGTGTGTATGGCTTTCGCCACCCATTTTAAATTAATTTTGCTATGCCCTTTTTCGAGGTTAGTATACCACGCTTCTGTCTAACAGTGACACAGAAGTGATACCCGGGGTAAACCTATGATCCCCCATCCACTCATCAAGATTCCTCTTGAAGAGAGTCAATGAGGGACTCTGCCTAACCTGGACTGGGATTTTATTCCAGAGTGAAGGGAGCCTCTGGGTTATGAATCTGTCCCTCCTGCATGTCCTATTTATTTCAGTGCTGAGGTTCAAGTCTCTCGAGCGCGTAGCTTGATGGGATTTGGATTTTCTGAGGTGCAGCATGTCCATTAATTCCGGGTTGGATATGGCTTTATACGCCAGGCACAGATCGCCTCTGAACAGGCGGTATGCCACTGAGTAGAGCTGGAGTTTCTTTAACCGGGCAGCATATGGCATCTGTTTGAGCCCTATGATCCTCTTGGTGAGGTACTTTTGGGGTCTTTCCAGTTGCTGCAGGTGTCTGGTAAGGTACATCCCAAAAGGGGCATTGTACTCAATTATGGGCCTGATGAGGGATGAGTAAAGAGGCACGATGACCTCCCCTGAACTAGATGTGAATCCCTTCATGATTAGGTGGGCTATATAAAATGTTTTTCTAACCACTTTGGCCATGTGGTTATCAAATGAGAGATTGCTATCAAATTGGGTCCCCAGGTCCCCAATTACTTCTTCTGTACTTAATGGATTACCACCTATGTGGTAATTTGTGGGCACTTTGTTTTTGCCAAAGGGGATGACTATACACTTTTTGGCATTTAGCTTGAGGCCATGGCTCTGGCACCAGTTGTCTGTTTCTGTGAGGCCCTTTTGGAGGATGGTTGTGTCAGCTGGAGAGTCGATTATGGCGCCCAGTTTGCAGTCATCTGCAAACTTGGTCAGCCACAGTCCTTCCGTGTTGGCCTGTACCTCCGAGAAATATATACCGAACAAGAGAGGTCCCAGGACTGAGCCTTGTGGGACACCACTTGTAATTGGTTTGGAGTCTGACATGACTCCAGCAATTCTAACCATGTGGGTTCTGTCCTTGAGCCAGTTTGCAATCCATCTAGTGACATAGGGGTTTATATTTAAGCTGGTGAGCTTATCTATAATGCCCGAGTGGGGTGTTGTATCGAAGGCTTTTGCGAGGTCCAGGTAGGCTGTGTGGACCACCTTCCCCTCGTCAATGGCCTTGGTGACTGTTTTAAAGAAATCAACCAGGTTTAAGAGGCAGGATCTGCCCTTAACAAAGCCAAACTGGGTAGGATCCAGTGTTTGTAGGTCCCCAATATCTTTATTTATGAGGTCCATGATGATCCTTTCCATAGCTTTGCAGGCCAAGCTAGTCAGGCTTATGGGGCGATAGTTTCCAGGATCCATTGAGGCACCACCTTTATGGAGAGGGACCACTGTTGCTGTACGCCACTGTTTGGGCACATATCCTGTAGTAAGGCTGAGATTGAACAGTAGTTTTATGTTTGGGTTTAGCTCTTCTTGGAGTTCATGTAGGACGCAGCCCAGGACACTGTCTGGTCCCATTGATGCTGTGTTTTTTGCTTTGGAGAGGGCAGCTCTTACCTGAACATCTGAGATGTCAGGGGGGCAGCACTCTGCTGGGATAGATATTTGCCCTTTTGATGGGGGGGGGGGGTTTGCGCTGAACCTGTCAGCTAGGATGTTGGCAATGTCTGTGGGTTTGGTATATTTTTTGTCATTTTGGACTAATTCTGAGCATATCTGGGAATTACCACCCAGGTTCCTAACATAACTAAAGAAAGCCTTGTGATTATCCTTAGTGTCCTGTGCAGTTTTTCTCTCGAATCTGGCCTTAGACAATTTTATGAGTGCCCGTAGTTTTTTGCTAATACTGATCAGTGATGCCTTCTCTTTTTGGGATTTTGCTCTATCATTTAGTAGCTTCCTCCTTCTATTGTATAGTTTGTTTATGGCTGGGGTCCACCAGACAGGACGTCTGCCTTTGGAGGATTGGGTCTTGGTTTTATTTGGGATCGCATGATCCATGCATTCCTGAAGGTGTTCATGGAATGCGTTTATAAAGGATTCTGCGGTCTGGGCCGTATTTTCCACAGGCCCGGGGGCTTTGAAGGATTCCACCTTGGTTTTGTGGAGTGTGAAATTTTCTTTAGAGAAGTTTTTCACTGTGGTTTTCTGGGCAGGGGGTGGGGTCGGGATGTGAATATCCAATGAGATTAGTTTATGGTCTGATCTTACCAGTGAGGGATACACTTCTGGTCTGGAGCATAGAGTCCCCATGTTGGTGATGATCAGGTCCAGTATGTTTTCCCCTCTTGTGGGAGTGGTAACAAGTTGTTCCATAGCATTTGAGTTTATAAATTCTAGGAACCTTTGGGCTAGGGTGTTGGAGCTAGAGTAATGCTCCCAGTCTATGTTTGGGTAGTTGAAGTCGCCCAATATAATGGTGTTTGGAGAGACTTTCATATTTTCCAGTGTTCTCAGGAAGGCCGAGTGGGGTTCCTGGGTTTTGGAGGGTGGTCTGTAGCCGGGTATAAACTGGAAGGCAGTTTTACCCACTGTTAGTTGCACATGGATAGTCTCTGATGCTTCGTGCTTTGCCACCAACCTGGAGGTGTGGGTATCTTTGATGAATATCGATACTCCCCCTCCTTTTGTGGTTCGGTCCAAGTTTTGGGGCCGAAAAGCATGGTATAAGGTATAACCTGGTAGTGCTGGGGTGCTCTCAGGAGCCCTGAACCAGGTTTCTGTTACTGCACAGATATCGATGTTCTCCATGCTAAGAAGAGTTTCGAGTGCGTGCATCTTGAGGTTTAGACTTCTGGCGTTGAGTAGCATTACTCTTAGTTTCTTATCCCTTGTGATACCTATGGAGGTGGGTTTGTCTTTTGAGCCTTGCCTAAAAAAGGCACTATGCGGGTAGCAAGAGCCTTTGCCAATGTCTGAAAACCCAGGGGTGACAGGTGCAAGCCGTCCCTAGCGAAGCATTGTGGCTTGTCGAGCATATCATCCCAAGCTGAAAGGCATTGGATCCCCTTTGAATGACACCAGTACTTAAGCCAGTTGTTGAAATTGATCATCTTGTCTTCATATTGTGGCATCATTCTTGGTGAGGGTAAGATGCTACTCAAGGTCAGGGTCATATCAGCCTGGGCTACATTCTCAGAGAGCTCCTCTATGTCTCTTTTCATGTAGTCCAGGGAGGTACGTCTCAGGTCATTCACACCAGCATGGACAATGACTGAGTCATATTTGTACTTGCCTTGGAGTGACCTGAGTGCTTGTGTTATGCGGCGGATCCTAGCGCCTGACAGGCTGCTCACCGTGACCCTCTCCTTGTTCAGCCTGGTGAGCGGGACGTCAGTGTGCCTGACGATAGAGTCACCTATTACAAGTGTATCAGGTGTGTTGTTTAGTCTTAAGGGCTGTGACTGTTCGGCACACTGGCTTTGTGAGATATCTGTTGCACGTGTTTTGTTTTGGGGTAGCGGTTGCTTGGGTGTCTGCTTTGGAGGTCTCTGCTGCTTAGGCAGATCTTTATTTAGAGCCTCCCAGTATGTTTTTGTGTGATTATGTGTTTGGTTTGCTGTCGTGGTAGGTCTATGTGAGACTGGAATTGTAGTGAGTGTGGTTTCCTTCTCCTCCTGACTGGTTATGCCAGTACTGAGTTGAGAGAGCTTAGCCTCCAGTTTGGCTATATGGTTGCATCTCTCACATGTGTTGGAATTTGTTGGGAGGAGGAGAGGGTTGTCTGTGTACATTAGGCAGTTGTAAAATTGCCTCAAGATTCCCATATTCACCAGCTAGACCAGAGAGGAGATTGACAACTGACCTTTGGACACGCTAGAATAATATTGGGAATTCCTTTATAATTGAAAACAAGGGCCAGTGGGGAGTGAGGGTGTAGTGCTTTTAATTTTTAGTGCTGACTTATATAATTGCTTTAGTGAGCAAGTGCCAGGTAACTTAAGTGCAATGTGTTACAGGTAACTTAAATGCAAAAACGACAAACAGTAACTTGATAATGTACCTGGACATCCAAACAGTTTATTATTAATTGATTTTTTAAGTATTTAAGTAACATGTGTCTGTTTTGTATTATTCTGATGAAGTCTGTTGACGAAAGCGGAGAATAAACTTGTGATACGCTATTTTCTGGACGTTATCTTGTTTTGTCGCTTCCACCTTGGTGATTTCAGTTGGTTTTAGTTCACTTTGGGCACTTTGTGTTATCCAAACAGTTTAGATGACTTACACTCCAATGTTGTTGTTGTTGTGTCTTTCGGCTTTTCCCGGTTAGAGGTCGCCACAGCAGAACTCTGGTCGCTAATGATTGGTAGTTGATTTTTACGTGCCGAGTTACCAGCCCTGACGCACAACCTTCAATGAAGGTATGCCCATTCACGAATGTCTCCACGCAGAAGATGCTCTAGCTGAGAATCAAACCAGACAGCGTCTTACTGTGAGGCGACAATGCTACCGCAGCACCACCACCACACTCCAATGTAAAGGTCGTATTTTTACTTCCAACACCACATCACTACTTCAGCCAATGGATCAGGGAGTAATAGCTTCATTTAAGGCCTATTATCTACATCGGGCCTTCTCTAAAGCAGTCAGGGCTACCTAAGATAATGTGATGACCTTAAGGGAGTTCTGGAAGAATTATAACATCTATGATGTCATCAAAAATATTGCCAATACATGGGTTGAAGTAAAGCAGTCAAATATGAAATGGGTGTGGAACAAACTGTGCCCACAATTTGCTCCTGCTTTACAGGCTTTTACAGATGATGACATTGCTGAAGCCAGGCAAGCTGTGGTTGATATTGGTAATCAACTGCAGTTAGACATCACTGACATGGATGTCATAGAGTTACTTGACTTCCATGGCAAAGAACTGACCAATGAAGACCTTATGGAATTGGAGCAGCAGACGATAGCATTTAAGGAAGAAAACAGGGACCTAGAAACTCCAACATCAAACAAGTTTTCGACAAAAAAGTTAGCTGAAGTCCTTCATCTCAATGAAGCAGGAATGGCAAAGTTAGAGGAGCAAGATCCTGATACAGAAAGGTTCACCCAAGTTTACCGTACAGTTACTGAGGGCCTCAGCTGCTATAAGGCTATTTATGAAAAGAAAAATAAAAGCTCTGTACAAACCACCCTTGAGGCCTACTTTAAGAAATCGACTCTTCCCATTATCTACAACAAGTCCATCATTTTCTGCATCATCCAATTAATAAAGTTAATGTACTGTATCATAATGTTAACTCACAAATGAATGTTAACCTTTACAATAATTGTTATCCTTTGTTTAATTTTTTTCCATTTGAACTGTTTTAAGAAGTTTCTTTAATTTTTTTTTTAAAGTACATACTGTACTATAGTGTGTGAACATAGTTATTGAAGTGTTATTACACTGTACTTACAGTATTGTTATTATTGTTATTACTACAGTATACAGTATTATGTTTAAGATTTTTTTTTTATTTGGAAGTGTTTCTAAAGTGTTTTCTAAGCAAAGAAAAGTAAAATTAATACTAGACTGAGGCAAACATTTGACTAAGTGATGTTTAATAAGAACTATATGTATGTGTTTTGACTTACACACAAATCTGAGTTAAGGACAGATTAAAAAAACGGATCTTGTCCTTAACCCAGGGACTGCCTGTATTGTTGACTATTTTATTAAGCAAAATAATAAATCATTGTTTGAAAGCAAATGCAAAATTTCTTAGGGAATACCTGTGTAGAAGTAATAACTAGTATGGGTCAGTGTATATAAAAAAGTGCTTATGTATCTCAGATGTAACAAGAATATGGAGACAGCAAGTCATGTTGCAGTATCTGTATGTACTTTAAAACTGCTAAGCATGTTGGAATATTAATGCTTTTGGTACTGCAATAGAAGTCTTGGCAAATATGCTGAAAGAACAGAATTGTATTATTTAACTAATAGCATTCCAGATAACAAAGGGTTTCAGTATTGCCATATATAATATGTGCCCAAATGTATATACAGTTGTGCAGTTTCAGTGCAGGATCCAGCACCAGGCAATCTAGGCAGCTGCCTAAGGTCCTTTGGCTGGGAGGGGGGTTTGGCCACAACATTGATTTAATTAAAAAAAGTAGAATTTTTTTCCTACATTACTTTTTCCTTCTCTCTCAGTGCAATGGACACAAATATAGTAGAGCAGCAGTTGGGTATGAGTTGATTTTCAAACTTAGAGCTTTATTAATTTAAAATTAGGAACTTGTGCTTACTGCTTTAATATGGAGCAGATTGGTATGAACTGATTTTCAAACCTGGAGGCTTATTAATTTGATGCTAGGAACTTGTGTCTTACTACTTTAACATGCAGGAGACAGGTACAAACTTTGTGAACTTGGAGCCCTTGCAAAGGTATGTGTGTGGATGTGTGAAATACCCAGGTTAGAGACAGTAAGTCAGTTAACTTGCTCAGGCTCAAACCCTGTACTGTGACTATATCAGCCAAGAGCCTTAATCCCCTACACCAACTCCTAGACCCTTTGGTTACAGGTAGTCATTAGAGTTGATTGAAAATTTCTGAAATAGGTACCTTTGTTGTTCATTCTTTCATACATTTTGTTTCACTACTTAATGGAAACGTTAAAAACTACAAAGTTAAAATGCGCTCAAATAAATGTTGCTGTATTTAAAAATAAGTAATTAAATCAGAAAGGTGAATCAAATAACACATGCATTTATGCATGGTTCTAAAATGTATGCAGGGGAGTTATGGTCTGAAAATAGCACAGGGAACATGGTACACTTAATTCACCACTGGCCAGATATATTTTCAATGAATGTGGGTTTCAATGCATTTGTAATGAATGTGAGTTTCAATTAATGTGAGTTTCAGTGCATTTTCAATGAATATGAGCTGCAAGGGGAGGAAACGTACCTGTTGCTCATACTAAGTTTGTTTTCAATATGCATCTGTTTTGTTTGGAAAATGGCATCAGTGTTTATGCTGTAAAATTACACTATAAAATAACACTGCCACCAAAGCAATGTTAGTAGAGAAACAGGTAGCATACTTCCTTTTGGTGCAGAAGCCTGTGAGTTCTAATTCCACCCAGTGTAGATGCATTGCTGACACTGCAGTGCAGTATAAGTGGGGTGGTGCACTCCTTAGTGTGTCATCCTTCAGATGAGATATTAAACCAAGGTACCATCTGCCTGCATTGATGGTAGGTGCTGTGTGATATTTTGCATCCACCTGAGCTATCAAAAAGAGTAGGGGGGAGTTTCCCAATGCCCTGGCCAAATGTCCCATAGTAGTATAAATACCACCAAGGGTCTTCCCTAAACAGAGGCTACAAACCTAATGGGACTAACCTAGTTAACAAAATGTGTCACAAAAAGAGATACTGCCAGCACATCTATCTGGAATTTTGTAAATAATTATATGTTATTTGTGAATATCTACATGATTTATATAGGATGTGTGTGTTTCAACTGCATTAAAACTGTATGTTGTGTGTATATCAAACTGGTCTGTACAGAAGTGTGTTAAAAAGGTATTTTATAAAGTGCTTGTGCTCAAAATGTAACCACAATATGCCATGCTGGAAGAGAACAGAAATGTACATGCACTATTGCAACTGTTTAAATGTATATATTTTAACAGTGGAAACTGGAATACAGGAGGTTAACTTCAGAAAAAATAGCTGCAATTAAAAGACTATATAGGCTAGGCCAGAGACATAATGCCTGTAGTAGGGAACTTTCTGTATTGCCTTTAGAGTGGACTACTTGCTAGTCTTGAAATGTGTAGGAATGTAATTGTTTTATGGCTTCCAACATCTGCCAAAGATCTGAGCAGAAGCCTTTGTCTGTGTATTTTCACAGGTAGATGCAAAATACTGCCAGCTGCCAGCAGTGGGGGTTTCATCTGGGGACTAGAGTCAGAGAACAAGAAATGATGTCATTTTGCAAGCTATCCCAGCAGTAATGTTTGACATATTAATTTAAACAATCTCTTAGAGAGACATGACATTCTGTATTCTATCTTGGATCTGACAAAAACATTCACCACAACATCTGCCTTGCTCTGTAAGTGAGTTTCTAAGGTATAGTAACTCTTTTAGATTTAGTTAGGAATATAGCAGAGCTTATTTTAGATATGTTTATTTATTTGAGACTGTCCTGCAATGTTGTTTAAAATATTCCCTGTGACTTTGAAGTCTGATTCACTGTGAATATGTACTGAGTATTTTTTTGTTTTTTTATTTATTATTAAATATATTTAAACCTTTCATTGTGGCTGACCTATCTACAGATATTTAAATTTTTAGAGTACTTGCATATTTATTTGGTGACACTGTGTGGCCACTCCTAATAGTCTCGCTCTTGGTCAATCTACCATTTGTATTAATATTAATATTACACAGTAAGATTAGACACCCTTTGTTAAGGGCTTTAAAGTAGCTGATAATGAGTTGGCTGGTGGAAGTGCTAACTACCTTATAGTCTGGGCAAAAGGGGGCATAGCTAGTAAACCTGTGTCAGCATTTTCCATGTCTGTGTGTGTAAATCAAACATCAAAGAGTGTGTATGTTAGCTACTTGGGCAGGGACATGAAGCACTGGTTGGACAGAGAGGGTGCTGGAGGACTTATCTTGGCTAGTCAGCTGGGATGTCAACTCTATAGCTGTGCCAGTGGGGAGTCTTATTGGGGATCTAGAGAAAGAGAGAGAAACCAGCCCTGGACTGACTGTGGTCTCTGTGTGCTCTTAAGGGAAATTGCACTTGATGTAGAGAGCTGCATCTGGAAATACTGTGTGTGTACCTGTCATCCTCCCACTGAACGTCCCTCACAGGCACCAGTGGTGAGGATTGAGGCTCCCTGATTACTGGTCCAGTGGTGGGTCATTGCATTATTGGTTGGCAGTGGTGGGATATCCATGTCATATTATTGGTTGCAGTGGTGGGATATCCACATATTGGGATTCAGTGGTGTGGATATTGAACTCCTGTAGCCTGTAAATAGTGGTCACTAAAAAGCTGTTTGTACTGTCAAGTAGCCACATGGTAAACATTCAGAGTTTAATATCACAATAGTTTTATTTATTTTTTGTTAGCTTAGTCAGGAAGAGCAGGAAAGGATGTCAGCAGAGGAGTATGGCAAGCTGACAAGGAGCCAGTTGGCTGAGATGTGCCACAACAAAAGGACTGGTGAATACCAACCTGACTAAAGGAGAAATGATTGCAGCCTTAGTCTCAGCTGCATCACAGACCAGCAACCAGGAAGACAACAAGACTGGCCTTGGAGATGTACAACTCTCAGAAAATGGACAATTCAACTTTGCCTCAGAGAACTTAAAAATCCATCCGGAGTTAAAGAGACTTGAACTAAAGGCCAAATGGTTGGAACTAGAATCAGCAGATTGACTGCAGCATTTAGAGGCTGAAGAAAAGGAGAAACATATGGCATTAGAATCAGCAAAGAGACTGAGGCATCTGAAAGCTGAGGAAAATGAGAGGCAGAGGCAGCACAAAAAGGAAATGGTGACTCTTCACCAGGGTCATGGAGGGAATGGGGAAGGGGATAACTGAACCCCAGAAGCAATAAAGGTCAGTAAATTTCTTACACAATTTACAGAGGGTGATAATTTTGATAGTTGTATTCATATGTTTGAAAGGGTTTGTAAACAGTATAATGCTGACCAAGGGCTCCGGGTAAAGTTTCTGACCCCCCATTAATCCATGGTAAAGCTGTAACTGCTGTTTCTAAATTGTCTGATACTGATGGCTTAAATTATAATACAATTAAAAAATATTTATTAGAGTGTTTTAAGTTGACACCTGAAGCTTATAAAAAATGTTTCTTGAGCATGGACGCAAAGCAGATGAGTGTGTGTGTGTGTGTGTGTGTGTGTGTGTGTGTGTGTGTGTGTGTGTGTGTGTGTGTGTGTGTGTGTGTAAGAATATATTGCTGAACTAAGCACTTATTTTCATAGGTGGGTGAGTGGGTGTCAGGTCACTACTTTTAAAGAGCTGGCAGACCTTTTGGTGAGGTAACAAGCCCTTAGCACTTTGCCTGAAGACATGAGAATCTGGTTGACAGAATGTAACACCGCAGATGAGTTGGGAAAAAAGGGAGACCTATACATAGCAAGCAGGGCATCACTACACAGAAAAGGGATACCCAGTGCTGCACATTTCTCTAAGAGAACCCATGGTGGGCAGCCTAAACTGACCCAATAGAGTCCACCAGTAACAGGAGAAGCCACTAGTTCAGGTATACAGCCAAGATCAAGTGTTAAATGTTTTAAATGTAACCAGTGGAGCCATGTAGCATATATATGTCCATAGAGGCAAGGTGGAGAATAAAAGGTGGGAGAGCCAGTAAATGGGAATGACAGAATGCCAGCAGTAAGTTGTCTGGAGACAACAAAGGTACTAAACTACCACAAGAGGGTATATCCTATCTTAGTAGATGGGAAACTGGCCACTGCTAAGAGAGACACAGCCTCTGACCTAACCATTGTGAAGCCTGCAATGGTTAAAGAGGAGCACTACTTGCTTACACAGTCTACTCCAGTCAGTGCTTTAGGAGGGATCCCATTCTGAATACCTTTGACTAGGGTTCACCTGGACTGAGTTGGCAGAAATGGAAGCAAGCAAGTCGGTGTGTTTGAGGATATCCCTGCAGATGTCCTGATAAGGAATGATTTTGATAATGCAGTACCTTGTGTCCATGCAGTTACACACAGTCAGACTTGGAGGCAAGCAGGTGGGTCTGGTAGCTTAGAGGGGACCCAGACAGACTGCACACTTAAAGCCAGGATGGGTGAGGTGGCTACTTCAGGGAGGGAGCTACCAGTAACAGTGAGACTGAAGGTAAACCACAGTTGCGTATGAGTACTGATGGTCCCTTGGACAGAGTGACTGCATGGGCAGAAGTGAATAGTAGTACTCAGGCTGACAGTGAGGCACCCCTATCAGAGGATACCAGACTTTCTGTGAAAAGGAAGCTGGGAAGGATTATAAAGAGAGAGTTGAAACACGCTCAGGTCTCAGACCCTACATTACAAGGCTTGAGGGAGGTAGCCAGAGAGGCACCCGATTCTCAAGGAAAGGGAGGAATCTGTATACTGGGACAAAGGTTTACTGTATAGAGAGTGGACCACTGAGGGAGGGATAAAAGGTGAGAGAATATAACAGTTGATATTGCCCGGAGCCTACAATCTGGCACTTCTAGCCATAGTCCTTGACATTCCCCTTTGCAGGTTATATGGGCATAAAGTGCACCAAGAGACACATTATGCAGAACTTTTATTGGCCTGGGATTTCCAGGGATGTAACAGGGTACTGCAAGACCTGTGAACAGTGTCAAAAGCTAGGCAAGGCAGGAGACAAGGTCAAGGCTCCTTTGTTGCCTTTGAGTGTGACTGAGGAGACATTTTAGAGGGTAGCTATGGATATTGTGGTGCCTCTGAGTAACCCAAGTTCCATAGGAAGAAGTATATCTTAGCAGTAGTAGATTATGCTACCAGATACACTGAGGCAGTGGCTCTGTCCCCCATCTAGGTAGAAAAAATGGCAAGTGATTTGCTTGAGATTTTCAGCAGGGTAGGTTTCCCAAAATAAATACTGACTGACAGAGGTGCCAATTTCATGTCAGACCTTCTGGCTTGTCTGTGGAAGGACTGAGGGGCGAAGCACTTAAAGACCACCCGTACCATCCCCAGACTAATGATCTGGTGGAGAGGCTAAACTCCATACTAAAGACCATGCTATGGGCATTTGCAGACCAGTTTAAGAGGGAGTGGGACAAATATTTGCCCCATGTGTTGTTTGCTTATGGAGAGGTGCTCCAGGAATCCACAGGTTTCTCACATTTTAAGTTGCTGTATGGGCATATGGTGAAGGGGCCTCTAGATTTGATATACAATGAGTGGGAGGGTGAGTGAGAATCCCACAAGGAGTCTGTTGTAGCATATGTCCTAAAGCTCAGAACAAAGCTCAGAGAACTCATGGGCTTGGCCCAGGAGAACCTGACAGAAGCCCAGCAGCAGAAAAAGGTCTGGTATGGCAAGAATGCTCAAGCTAGAGAGTATGCTGTGGGGCAGCAGGTTATGATTCTCATTCCTGTCAGACACAACAGGCTGAATTCAGCTTGGGAGGGACCCTTCAAAGTGGTAAAGAAGGTCAGTGATGTTAACTACATGGTAGAACTGCTAGGCAGGAGGCAGAGGCACAAATTGTACCATGTTAACATGATGAAACCTTACCATGATAGAGAGGCTGTTGTACTGAGTATTTGCAGTGGATCGCAGGTGGAGTCTGAGGGAGATTTGGTCACAGATCTCCTCAGTGTGGCTCAGACTGACACCTGAGTGGAATGGGTAGAAATGTCCCAGCAGCTATCCCCTACCCAGGTTCAAGAAACCAAAGTAGAGTTACAGGAGGCATGTTCACTAGGGAACCAGGGTGCACAAACCTGGTTCAGCACCATGTGGATACAGGACCCCAAAGGCCTATGAAGCAGGCTGTTATAGAGTGCCTGAGAGAGTCAGACAGACTCTGAGGGAGAGATACAGGAAATGCTGGAACTAGGGGTAATCCAGAAGTCCAGCAGTCCCTGGGCCTCCCCAGAGGTGCTGATACCAAAGAAGGATGGCAGCACCAGGTTCTGTGTGGACCACAGGAAAGTAAATAGTCACACAGAGTCAGATGCTTATCCCATGCCTAGGACAGATGAACCCCTAGAGCAGCTGGGTGGGGCTAAGTATGTTACCATTATTGATCTTACCAAGGGCTACTGGCAGGTGCCCTTGACTCCCAATGTTAGAGAGAGGTCAGCCTTTGTGACTTCTTTTGGCTTGTATGAGTTAATGAAGATGGCATTTGTGATGAAAAATGCCCCAGTGACTTTACAGAGGCTGATAGATCATATCCTAGCAGGAGCAGGAGATTTTGCCCTTGCTAACCTGAATGATATTGCCATCCACAGTCATTCCTGATAAGAGGACCCTCACCATGCCAGGGAGGTACTGGGCAGACTACAGAGGGCAGGGTTGACCATTAAGCCCATAAAGTGTCAGGTGGGTATGGCAGAGGTCTCCTACCTGGGACATAGAGTGGGGAGTGGTAAAATCAGGTCAGAACCTGCCAAAGTGGAAGCCATTCAGGCATGGCCTGCCCCATTACCTAAAAGCAGGTGAGGGCATTGTTAGAGATAGCAGGGTACTACAGAAAGTTTGCCCCCAATTATAGTACCATAGCTGCTCCCCTCACAGACCTGATACAGACAAACAGGCCGGAAAAGGTAGTCTGGACCCCAGCATGTGAGCAGGCATTCCAGAAGCTTAAAGGAGTTTTGTGAGGACCACCTGTGTTAGCCAGTCCAGATTACATTGAAGAATTTGTTGTGCAGGTGGATGCTGGATGATTCAAACCATGTGGTGGGGGCTGTACTCAGCCAGGTTTCCTCAGAGGGAGAAGAGCACCAAGTGGTATATCACAACCATAGGCTTCAACCCATGGAGGAATGTTATGCAGCTGTTGAAAGGAATGTCTAGCCATAGTATGGGCACTGCAGAAACTTCAGTCTTATCTGTATGGAAGGAAATTCACTGTAGTTACACACCACAATCCCTTAACATAGCTATACCGAGCCAACCAACAAAATGCCAAGTTACTAAGGTAGAGCCTAGGGTTGCAGGCATATGATATGACAGTACAGCACCACAGTGGGGTTAGCAATGCCAACACAGATGGGCTCTCAAGACATGGCATGGGGTAATGTATTCCCAGATAGGCACATCCCTCTCAAGCAACATTTCTCAAGGGTATTTGAAAAATTAGCTTGAGTCTTCAAAGGGGGAAAGAAGTGTTATGAAAGGACACACTGCTAGCACAGCTATCTGGAATTTTGTAAATAATTATATGTCACTTGTGATTATCAACATGATTTATATAGGATACTTGTGTTACAACTGTATTAGAACTGTATGTCATGTGTATATCAAACTGGTCTGTACAAAAGTGTGTTAAAAAGGTATTTTATAAAGTGATTGCGCTTAAAATGTAACCACAGTGTGCCCTGCTGGAAGAAAACAGAAATGTACATGCACTATTGTGGCTGTTTAAATATATATATTTTAACAGTTTGTTTGTTTGTGTCTTTCGGCTTTTCCCGGTTAGGGGTCGCCACAGCGGAACTCTGGTCTGCTAATGATTGGCAGTACATGGAAACTGAAATTAAATTACTTTATACTCTAGGGTGGAGACATAATGTCTGTACAAGGGAGATTTCTGTATTGTCTTTCGGGTGGACTAATTACTAGTCTTGAAATGTGGAGGAATAAAATTGTTTTATGATTTCCAGCATCTGCCAAAGATCTGAGGTGAAGTCTTTGTCTGTGAATTTTTACAGGTAGATGTTAAATACTGCCAGCTCCCAACAGTGAGGGTTTCATTTGTGGACTAGAGTCAGATGACAAGAAATTATGTTATTCTGCAAGCTATCCCAGCAGTAATATTTGAGATATTAATTTAAAAAATCTCTTAGAGAGACATGGCATTCTGTATTCTGTCTTGGACCTGACAAGAACCATTCACCACATTTGCCTTGCTCTGTAAGTAAGTTTCTAGGGTATAGTAACTTTCTCAGATATAGTCAGGAATATAGCAGAGCTTATTTTAGATATTTTTCTTTCTTTATTTGAGACTGTCCTGCAATGTTGTTTTAAATATTCCCTGTAATTTTGAACTCTGATTCACTGTGAATATATACCGAGTATTTTCTTGTTCTTTTGTTATTTATTATTAAATATATTTAAACCTTTCATTGTGGCTGATCTGTCTACATATATTTAAGTTTTGAGAATACTTGCATATTTATTTGGTGACAATGTGCAGCCACTACCTAATAACCTTGCTCTTGGTCAATCTACCATTTGTATTAATATTAATATTACACAGTAAGATCGGAGACCCTTTGTTAAGGGCCTTAAAGTAGCTGATAACTAGTTGTTTGGTGGAAGTGATAACTACCTTAAAGTCTGGGCAAAAGGGGCATAGCTAGTAAACCTGGGCCAGCCTTTCCCAGGTGTGTGTGTGTGTGTGTGTGTGTGTGTGTGTGTGTGTGTGTGTGTGTGTGTGTGTGTTTGTGGTGTGTAAATCAAACCTCAAAGAGTGTGTGTGTGTCAGCTACTTGGGCGGGGGCATGAAGCAGTGGTTGGACATAGAGGGTGCTGGAGATCTTGGCTCTATAGCTGTGCCAGTAGGGATCTGGGGAAAGAGGGAGAAACCAGGCCTGGACTAACTGTGGTCTCTTTGTGCTCTTAAGGGAAAATGCACTTGATGCAGAGAGCTATATCTGGAAATACTGTGTGTGTACTTGTCATCCTCCCAGTGTACATCTCCACACTGGTGCCAGTGGTGAGGATTGAGTCTCCATGATTACTGGTCCAGTGGTGGGTCATCACAAAATGCATTAAAATTTTTAAATTAAATCTGCATCTCTGTCTTCATTTTAAAAGTAAAGAAAATAGTATGCACACTGACAATTTTAACGAATGTTTATGGTACCTGAAAAAGAAAGGCAAGTAATGAGACACCAGAATGGATTCAGAAGCAGGGATGGGAAAGTTGTCCATTATCCAGCTTAGGGCCATATTTAACCATGGTTAGGCTCTGCACAGTTTAGTAACACCAGTTAAACCATCTGAACAAACATTCTAGGATATTGTTAGAATCTTTATTGAAAAATCTGAGTCTGAAATCAGCAGTATTTTCAGATTTTTTGTTTATTTCATGTCAGAGGAATCAAATCAGACAAGAGCATTTTTTGGAATATATGGCAGAGTTATTTAGATTGGCCAATTATTGCCATTTTGGAGAAGGGCCACCAAATGCACTAAGGCATATATCTGCATGTGGTAAATAATGTGAAACCTACAAAAGGGACTACTCTTTAAAGAAAAAATTGATGATCTGACCCTTGACTGAGCAGTAAGAATGATGGCAGTAATAGATGTTCATAGTTTCATAGGTTGGTACTAGGCTATCAGCCCTAGGGCCTATACAAGCCTAGCCATAACAATTCCCTGGCTATTTCTTCTGACAGTATTTAGTTCCCTGGACCTCTGTCTAACAGGGCGACTGATGTGCTCTCCAGGGTGAAGTTCCTATCTCCCATCCAATCATCAAGGTTCCTTTTGAAGAGGGCCAAAGAGGCACTCTGCTTGACATGTATGGGCAGTCTATTCCAGAGTCTGGAAAGTCTCTGGGTCAGGAACCTATCCCTCCAGAATGTTTTGTTCATTGTGATGACAAGGTTTAGATCCCTGGAGCGTGTGTCTCTGAGGGACTGGGATTTCTTTAAGTGTAGCGTGTCCAACAGCTCTGGGTTTGATATGGCCTTGTATGTTAAGCAAAGATCGCCTCTGAGTAGACGATATGCGACAGAGTATAGGTGGAGTTTTTTTAGATGGTCAGCATAGGGCATCTGCTTTAGGCTTGTGATTCTTTTAGTGAGGTATTTCTGCAGCCTTTCCAGTTGTTGCAGATGTCTTTAGAGGTACATACCAAATCAGGCATTGTATTCTACAATGGGTCTAATGAGGGATGAATACAGTGGGACAATGACCTCCTTTTTTTCTGGAGGAAACACCCTTAGTGATGAGGTGCGGCACACAGAAGGATTTCCTGACTGTTGTGGCGATGTGGTTATCTAAGGTGAGACCACTGTCCACCTGTGTCCCTAAGTCTCTTATCACACTTTCTGTGTTTAGTGTACTGCCACCTATGTGGTAATTCATGGGTCCATGTTTTTTCCCAAAGGGGATAACTATACATTTCTTGGCATTGAGCTTGAGCTCATGGCTCTGGCACCAAGCATCTGTTTCTGTAAGGCCCTTTTGTAGAATGTCTGCATCATTTGGGGATTCAATAATGGTTCCCAGTTTGCAGTCATCTGCGAACATTGTTAGCCAGAGTCCCTTAGTGTTGGCCTGTACTTCAGAGAAGTAGATACCAAACAAGAGCAGCCCCAGGACTGAACCCTGAGGTACTCCACTTGTCACTTGTCTGGACCTAAATTTGGAGCCGGCTATTTTTGCAGTGTGAGTTCTGTCAGTAAGCCAGTTGGCAACCCATCGAGTGATGTAGGGATCAATGCCCAGCTTAGTAAGTTTATCTATGATTCCAAAGTGGGGGATGGTGTCGAAGGCCTTGGCGAGGTCCAGATAGGCTGTGTGGACCATCTTACCCTTGTCCATGGCTCTGGAGACTGATTCGAAGAAGTCAATCTGGTTCAGGAGACAAGATCGGCCCTTCACGAAACCAAACTGCATGGGGACTAGTGTTTGAAGACTGTCAATGTCTTTGTTTATAAGTTCCACAATAATACGTTCCATGGCCTTGCAGATCAAGCTCATCAGACTGATGGGGTGGTGGTAGTTCTCAGGATCCAAGGTGGATCCCCCCTTGTGGAGTGGGATAACTGTAGCTGTGCGCCATTTAGTGGGCACGAAGCCTGAGGTGAGGCTATGATTAAACTTGACACTTAGGTGAGGTGTCAATTCATTTTGTAGTTCATGTAGTACACAGCCTGGGATGTCATCTGTTATCATGGATGCTGTATTGTTAGCTTTGGTGAGTGCATTTTGCACCTGTGTGGTCGTTATTACTGGAAATTGGCATTCTTTTGGTATTGAGATGGGCACTTTAGGGGGTGAAGTTTGCACTGAATCGATCTGCCAAGATATTGTCCTTGGGATCAGTGTATTTAATGCCATTCTGTTGTAGCTCAGAGCAGATCTGAGCATTGCCATTTAGATTATTGACATAGCTATAGAATGTCTTGTCATTGTCTTTGGAATCTTTGGCAATTTTATTTTTGTAACTAGCATTGGAGGATTTTATGAGGGATCTCAGCTTCTTACTGAGGCTGGTAAGGGAGTTTTTTGCATCCTGGGATTTTCCTCTTTTCTGCAACAGTTTCTTCCTTCTGTTGTATAGTGTGTTTATGGCAGGGGACCACCAGATTGGCTTCCTTTTTTTGGAGGAGAGTGTCTTGGTTCTATTGGGGATTGTATGATGCATGCACGAGTGGATGTGCTCATACAGTGCCTTAGTGTAGGATTCAGCAGTCAAACCTTCAGTTCCCATCTGCATGAGTGTTATGAATTTTGTCACTTCTGACTTGAGTAGCATGAAGTTGGCTTTGGAGAAGTTTTTTATGGAGGTTTCCCTACTGGGGGGGGGGTGGGAGTGGAATGTGGATGTCAAAGGTGATTAGCTTATGGTCAGACCTGACCAACGAGGGGGTGACCATAGGTGTGGAGCATCGATTTCCCATGTTGGTAATGACCAGGTCTAGGATATTGGAGCCCCTGGTGGGACTAAGGATTAGTTGATCCAGGGCGTTGGAATTTATGAATTCCAAGAACTGTTGGGAAAAGGTGTTGGTACACGAGTAGTTTTCCCAGTCAATGGCAGGGTAGTTGAAATTACCAAGTATTAGGGTGTTTGGTTGTATCTTAATATTTTCCAATATGTTTAGAAAGGTGTAGTGAGAATCTTCGGGTATGGTGGGGGATCTGTAGTAAGCTACAATTTGGATTGCAGTCTTAGCAAGTGTTAGTTGCACCTGGAGAATTTCAGATGCATTGTGTTGGGCAACTAGCCTGGTGTTGTGAATATCCTTGGTGAATATGGACACTCCTCCACCTTTAGTGTTTTGGTCTTGGTTTTGTGGCTGAAAAGTGTGGTAAGAATTGTAGCTTGGTATTGCAGGGGTGCTCTCTGGAGCCTTGAACCAGGTCTCAGTCACTGCACAGATATCGATGTTCTTCATTTTTAGGAGTGCCTCGAGAGAGTGCATTTTGAGGTTTAAACTTCTAGCACTGAGTAGCATTACCTTCAGATTTTGCATGCTTGTACCTGTTACAGTGGTGGTTTTGTCCTTTGAACTTTGCCTAAAAAAGACAATATAGGGGTGACAAGAGCATTAGCCAGTAACCTGAATCCCACAGGCGACAGGTGCAGACCATCTTTAGCACAGCATTGTGGTCTGTTGATCATTTTGTCCCAGGCAGACAG
Source organism: Protopterus annectens (assembly GCF_019279795.1). Taxonomy (NCBI): domain Eukaryota; kingdom Metazoa; phylum Chordata; order Ceratodontiformes; family Protopteridae; genus Protopterus; species Protopterus annectens. Next base: position 345,156,111 of record NC_056732.1, read on the forward strand.
ATATTGGATCCCCTTTGAATGACACCAGAAGCTTTTATCCTTATACTGTGGTACCATTCTGAGTGAAGGCAGGATGCTAATCAAGGCTAGGGTCATACCTGCCTGGGCCACATGATCCGGGAGCTCTTCCATGTCTCTTTTCATGTAGTCCAGGAAGGTATGTCTCAAGTCATTCACTCCATCATGGATAATGACAGTCATATCTGTACTTGTTGTGGAGTGACTTGAGTGCATGCATTATGTGGCAGATCCTGGCACCCGATAGGCAGCTGAGTGGAATTTTCTCCTTGTTCAGCCTGGTGAGTGGGGCATCAGTGTGCCTGACTATAGAGTGACAGTTGAAGTAGAATTACAGAAAAAGGTGGCTGATTGAGCTGTTAACAAATTATCTGTCATGTCTTCTAAATTGCATACATGTTTATGATGTGTCAGAATGCCACTTAAAGCTGACTTTTATTCTTCAAAACAAGATGGCTGTAGAATATGGCATAGAGTCAGCCATAATGAAAGAGTAATTAAGTGGAACATTGTAAAATCAAACTGGTTAGTAAAATATGATGTAGAATGGCCCACACAGATCAAAACCTGTGCAAGTAGCAGGTGAAAGAAGTAATAAGGGGTCAGACAACACAGAGGCAGGCAAAAAGATGCATTTATGAGTTGATTTATTGAATAAAGATAACATAGATTCATAGGTTCATAGGTTGGTACTAGGCTATCGGCCCTAGGGCCTATACAGCCTAGCCATGACAATTCCCTGGCTATTTCTTCCCACAGTATTTACACCTCACATTCAAACCTCACCACTCATCCATGATTGGACTAACTGAAAGATTTGTGCAATTGTTCAAGAAGGTTGATAAAGTTATAAATCTTAAATGATAAGCCCTGCAAAGCAAGGTAGATGAGTTTCTCTTCTCTTAGTTGTGGATAAATTTACATGGGAGGTGCAGACTTGGCGTGAATCTGTGATTTCCCATCCAGTGATCAAGGTTTCATTTGAATAGGGTCAGGGATGAACTTTGCTTCACATGGATGGTGAGCTTAATTCCATAGTGCTGGAATCCTTTGAGACGCATAATAGTCTCCCCAGTATGTTGTAGTTATATTGCAGGCAAAGTTTAGGTCCTTTGATCTAGTGCTTCTTGTGCTGTTTGTTTTGTAGATGTGCAAAAGATCTATCAAAGCTATATCTAAGGATGTCTTATATGCCAGTTATATTCAGCTCTCAGTAACCACTAGGAGACTGAGTACAAAGATAGAGCCTTAAGAGATGTTGTGTAGGACAGGGTAGTCATTTTCCTTGTGAGGAACCTTTGAGACAGTGTTCCAACAGTTGCAAGTGCCTGGTTAGGTTCATGCCAAAGGGAGCATTGTACTCAATGATGGGTCTGATAAAGGCTAAGTAGAGTGGTATTATAAGTTCTTTGGACTTGTATGCCATACCCTTGCTTATGAGTTGGGCAGCATAGAATGATTTTCTTACTATCTTGGGTATGTGTTGGTTGAAGGCCAGGTTGCTGTCTACATATGTTTCCAAATCACTAACTACCAGGTCAACTCTTAAGAGTGTTTTATTGATGGAGTAATTAGCTTGGGTGGACAATTTCATAAAGGAGATTATAATGTGTTTCTTCACGTTGCGTTTTAATCTTTGGCTCCAGCCATTTGTTTGTGTTAGACCCTCATGTAGGATGTCAGTGTTGTGGGGGAATTAGGATAGCTTACAGTTTACAGTCATCTGTGAACTTGGTGAGACAGTGGCCTTTGACATTAGCCTTTACTTCCGAAAAGTAGATGCCAAACAGGAGTGGGCCCAACATGGAGACCTGAGGCACTCCACTGGTGAGCAGTCTCCTGGTGGAAGTGGTCTCACTGATCCTGACATCTTGGGTACTATCTGTGAGCAGCCAGCCAGCCAGTAATCCAGTGAGTTATATAGGGATTTGTGCCTAGTTCTGAGAGTTTGTCAATAATACCTGAGCAGGTTATTGTATCAAATGTTTTTGCCAGGTCAAGGTAGGCGGTGTGCACAATTTTCCCCTCATCTTTAGTCTTGGTGAATATCTCAAAGAAGTTTACCAGGCTGAGTAGGCAAGACCTTCTCTTAACAAACCCAAACTGGGAAGGGTCCAGTGTCTGTAGTTTGCTGATGTCCTTGTTAATCATTTTCATGATAATGCATTCCATGGATTTTCATATTAGACTTGTCAGACTGAGGGTTTGATGGTCCACCCTTATGAAGATGGATGACTGTTGTGGCCCTCCATTCACCTGACACATGACCTGTTTTAAGACTGTAATTGAAAAGTGCCTCAAGTGGTCCTGCTAGGTCATATTTTAGGCTGTTTAGGATTAAACTGGGGATACTGTCGGGGCCCACTGAAGCAGTGTTTTTGGCCTTAGCTAGCACCTCCAGGACCTGGTCCCTGTTGACAACTGGCGGGAAATGCTAGAAGAGATTTCACAGGGGATAGTGGTGTGGGGGATGAAGTTAGAGCTCAATTTATCAGCCAGTAGATTTGCTATGTCACCCTGGCAGTGAAGGTTGTGCTATTTACCCCCAGTTATGTACACTTCTGAGTGTTACCTTTAAAGTTCCTGACATAGCTGAAGAAGGCCTTCTGAGTTTCCTTAGCCTGGGCAGTTATCCTGACCTTGTAAATGACCTTATTTGACTTTATTAGACATCTTAGTTTCTTGTTTAGTTGAATCAGAGAGTTCTTGTCTCTATAAGAGTTGCTCTTTCTGATTTTGGTCATGGTTTGCTATATACCCTGTTAAGGTAAGGATTCCACCATGGAGGTTTGTTTGTGGTGTTAGATTTGGGCTTACTTCTGGTAGGTATGGCAGTCTCAATGCAGCCATTTACATGTTTGTAAAGGGTTTCTGTGAATAAGTCTGCTCAGGTACCTGTGTTCTCGGAGGTGTTGAGGAGCCATGAACTTTGCTAAACTATTGCTTAATAGGATATCATTTGCTTTAGAATAATTCCTAATGATTACAGGATTAGTTGGGTTTGTGGACTGATTTTTATTTCATAGGAAACAGCTTTGAGATCTGACCTCACTGACGATGACATGACATGGAAGGGTGCAATGCTCTCCTACATCGGTGAGTACTAGGCCGAGTATGTTTGATCCTGTGGTTGGAGTGCGCACTGTCTGGTCCAGGGTGTTTGTGTTGATAAAATCCAGGAATATTGTACCTGTGAGTTAGAGGCAGTGTGCATTTCCCAGTCTATAGAGGGATAGTTAAAGTCTCCTATGAATAAGTTACTTGGTTGGATGATGAGCATCTCTAATATATCTAGATAAGATCTGTGAGCTTTGTGGGCATAGAGGGTTACCGTAGCTGACTAGGACATGATAATGAACCTTGTCTATGGAGACTTGGACGTGGATGAATTCCAGGGCATCATCCTGTTTAACTAAGCTGGAGTTGTATTTGTTGCTAATTTAGATCATGACACTTCCACCTTTAATTCCAGCTGTGCTGCTATTTAGCCTAAATGTGTGGAAGGCATTATATCCTTGCACTGCTGGAGTACTTTCTGCTGCTTTAAACCAAGTGTCAGTAACAGCACTGATGTCCACATTTTCTGAAGTGAAGAGAGCTTGAAGCGTGTGGAGCTTCTTGTTTAGGCCCCAGGCATTGAGCAGTAACACCTTAAGGTTGCTTTGAACAGTCCTTTGAATATGTGGTCTCAAGTAACAATGCATTATCAATGCCATCTGCTAGGGAATGAGTTTATTCTGCTAGTGAACAATGCATGACACTCCAAATTCTTTTGACTCTAGCAGATAGGTATGAATTATTTATGTTCTCCTAATATATATATATATGAAATGTCCACCTTGTGTCTCTCCATCATGCAGAGTTCCAAGTGATGCATCAATTATCCTGATTAGTTTTAAAAGTATCTTCCTCTAGGAAATAGAATTTCAGGGTCACTCTTTCTGATTTCAGTTTCTGCATCACTTTGTTTTTGAGCATTTGTACAATGGCATGATTTGTACTCATGCCACATTACACGCATCATACATTGCATCAGATCTGCTTGATTTGGCAAATGAAATCATTTTGTATTGTTCTTATATTCTTTTTCTCTCTCTTGCCTGCCAACCATCATACACCTTAATCTTAATCCTGTTTATTCCCCTGTGCTGTGAAAACTGACTAGAGAGTCCATCAGTGTGGTGACTGTGAAGGGAGTTTGTCTCCCAGTGTTCCTTAATTTTGCTCACATGCCTGGGCTACCCTTGCCCCAGTGGTCACAGGGTAGGTCTTCGTTTCCAAGAGCAGCACTGTCTGTGTTTGTGTATTAGGGAACTACTTGGCAAGGCCCAACTATTATGTTTGCCTAAACACCAGTGAGGAGGAGGAGGAGGAGGCATTTTCTATTTTAGCTCTTAGCCCCACCCCCTCACAGTTCCAGTGTGAAAGCCAACAAGAATGAAATGCATAATATAATATGATTTGTGATAAATGTGCACTTTCTGAGATGTGTAGATCTTAGATTACATTGTTGTGCACTGTTTTGTGCACCCATGTGTACATTGTGACCCACCTTGAAGCTCCAGATGACCACTGCCAGTACAGAAGAGGGTCAATCCTCCTCCACCCCCATGTGACAGACAAGTTAACAGAAGCTGCTCACTCCCATCTTCCTCCACCACCTCTTCAATGCCCAGGTCCTTCTTGATTCAGGCTTGTCTGAGTTACAGTCTGGCCTTTATCCCTTTGTACTATACATATGGTTAATTTTACATATATTTATCCTCAATTGAGCAACCTCTTTGCCAATAATGGCGGCTTCCTTCTGGACAGCTATAGTAGGAACTGTGAGGAGAGTATAGGTTCATAGGTTCATAGGTTCATACTAGGCTATCTGCCCAAGGGCATTTATAAGCCTAGCCCATAGTTATGTGGCTTTCGCCACCCCTTTAGTTTGAATAAAAACTATGCCTATCATTTTGCTGTGCCTCTGTCAAGCAGTGACACTGAAGTAATCCCTGGGGTATATCTGCAATCTCCCATCAATTGGTCAAGATTCCTCTTGAACAAGGCCAGAGAGGTGCTCTGCCTCACATGTACCGGGATTTTGTTCCACAGCATAGGGAGTCTCTGGGTGATGAATCTGTCCCTCCAGCACGTTCTATTTATAACCGTGTCAAGGTTTAAGTCTCCGCCCTTGTGGTTCCGAGGGATCTAGATTGTTGAGGTGAAGCATATTCATCAAATCTGGGTTTGACATGGCCTTATATGTCAGGCACAGGTCACCTCTGAGCAAGCGGTATGAGACTGAATAGAGCTGGAGTTCTTTCAGTCGGGCAGCATAAGACATATTTTTGAGACCCTTTATCCTTTTGGTGAGGAACTTTTGGGGCCTTTCAAGCTGCAGCAGGTGTCTGGTCAGATACATTCGAACGGGCATTGTACTCAATCATAGGTCTAATGAGTGATGAGTACAGGGGGACGATGACCTCCCTTGATCTAGATGTGAATCCCTTCATGATCAGGTGGGTGATATAGAAGGTTTTCCTAACTACTTTAGCAACATGAGTGTCAAACGAAGGCTACTGTCAACCTGGGTCCCCAGATCTCTGATGACTTTTTCTGTGCTCAGTGGATTGCCACCTATATGGTAGCTAGGGGTAACCTTGTTTTTCCCGAAGGGTATGACTATGCATTTTTTGGCGTTGAACTTCAGGCCATGGCTCTGGCACCAGTTATCCATTTCTGTGAGGCCCTTCTGGAGGATATCTGTGTCAGATGTGTTTTCGACTATGGCGCCCAGTTTGCAGTCATCTGCAAACTTTGTCAGCCATAACCTTCCTGTGTTTGCTTGTACTTCAGAAAAGTAGATGCCGAACAAGAGTGGACCCAGGACTGAGCCCTGTGGGACACCACTTGTGACAGGCTTTGAGTCTGACATGGCTCCAGCAACTCTGACCCTGTGGGTTCTGTCACTTAGCCAGTTTGCAACCCATCTTGTGATGTATGGGTTTACATTCAAGCTGATGAGTTTTTCGATGATACCTGAGTGGGGTATTGTGTCGAAGGCCTTTGCCAGGTCGAGGTAGGCTGTATGGACTGCCTTTCCTCATCAATGGCCTTGGTGACTGTCTCAAAAAGTCAACCAAGTTTAAGAGGCAGGATCTGCCTTTGACAAAGCCAAACTGGGTTGGATCCAAAGTCTGCAAGTTCCCTATGTCTTTATTTATGAGTTCCATTATGATCCTCTCCATGGCTTTGCAGATAAGGCTTGTCAAGCTAATGGGGCGGTAATTTCCAGGGTCTGTGGAGGCACCGCCTTATGAAGTGGGACCACAGTCGCCGGCGCCACTCCTTGGGTACATATCCTGAGGTGAGGCTAAGATTAAACAGCTGTCCTAACTGTGGGTTTAATTCCTCGTTGAGTTCATGAAGCACACAGCCGGGGACACCATCCGGTCCCATGGATGCTGTGCTTTTTGCCTTAGTGAGGGCAGTTCTCACCTGGGCGTTGGAGATGTTTGGGGGGCTACAATCCTCTGGAATAGATATCTCTCCTTTTGGGGGGGGGGAGAAGTTTGCACTGAACCTGTCAGCCAGTATGTTGGCAATGTGTGTAGGTGCAGTAATTTTCACATCATTTTGAACTAATTCTGAGCATATCTGGGAGTTTCCTCCTAGGTTTCTAACATAGCTAAAGAAGGCCTTATGATTCTCTTTAGAGTCCTTGGCGATTTTTCTCTCAAAATTTGCCTTGGATGATTTTATGAGAGCTCTTAGTTTTTACTTATAATGATCAAAGGTGTCTTACCTTTCAAGGATTTTGCTCTATCTTGTAGTAGCTTCCTCCTTTTGTTGTAGAGCTTGTTTATGGCTGGGGTCCACCAGACTGGACGCTTGCCTTTGGTACAGAGAGTCTTAGTTTTGTTTGGGATTGCCTGATCCATGCAGTCCTGTAGGTGCTGGTAGAAGGCATTTGTAAGTGATTCAGCGGTTTGAGTAATGTTTACCACTGGCTCAGGGGCCTTAAAGGAGACCACACTAGTTTTTAGAAGTGTGAAATCGGCTTTTGAGAAGTTTTTCACTGTGGTCTTTTTGTTTCAGGTGGGGCGGGATGAGGACCTCCAGCGAGATTAGTTTATGATCTGATCTCACCAGTGAGGGGTATACTTCGGTGTTGAACATTTTGATCCCATGTTCGTGATGATGAGATCAAGTATGTTTTCTCCTCTTGTGGGGATGGTGACTAGTTGTTCCATGGCATTTGAGTTTATGAACTCCAGGAATCTTTGGGTTAGAGTGTTCGGGCTTGAGTAGTGTTCCCAGTCTATATTAGGGTAGTTGAAGTCACCTAGTATGATGGTGTTTGGAGATACATTTATCCCTCCAATGTTTTCAGGAAGGCCATGTGAGGTTCCTGAGTTTGAGAGGGTGGCCTGTAACATGCTACAAATTGCAGAGCAGTCTTGCCTATGGTTAATTGCACCTGGATGGTCTCCGATGCATCGTGCGTTGCCACCAACCTTGAGGTGTGGGTGTCCTTTATGAATATGGACAGCCCCCCTCCTTTCTTGGTGTTGTCCGGATTTTGGGGCGGAACGCATGATATGAGGTGAAACCTGTTAGTGCTGGGGTGCTCTCAGGAGCCTTGAACCAGGTTTCTGTCACAGCACAGACATCGATGTTCTCCATATTGAGAAGGGCCTCGCGTGCGTGCATCTTGAGATTGAGACTTCTGGCATTGAGCAGCATTACCCTTAGTTTTTTTCCTTTTGGTGTTCTAGGGTGGTAGGTTTAGAATTTGAGCCTTGCCTAAAAAAGGCACTATGGGGGTGGCAAGAGCCTTTGCCAATATCCGGAAGCCCAGGGGTGACAGGTGCAAGCCGTCCCTTGTGAAGCAGCATGGCTTGTCCAGCATGTCATCCCAGGCAGACAGACATTGGATCCCCTTTGAATGACACCAGAATTTAAGCCAATTATTAAAGCTGATCATCTTATCACTGTATTGTGGCATCATTCTAGGTGAAGGTAGGATACTGCTCAAGGTCAGGGTCATACCTGCCTGGGCTACATAATCAGAGAGCTCCTCGATGTCCCTTTTCATGTAGTCCAAGGAGGTACGTCTCAGGTCGTTGACACCAGCGTGGACAATGACTGAGTCATACTTGTACCTGCTGTTGAGAGACCTGAGTGCTTGTGTTATGTGGCGGATTCTAGCGCCCGACAGGCAGCTTACTGTGACCTTCTCTTTACTCAGTCTGGTGAGCGGGACATCAGTGTGTCTGACTATGGAATCACCAATGACAAGTGTGTCTGGCATTTTGTTTGGCCTTAAGGGCTGTGACTGTTTGACACTCTGACTGTGTGGTCTATGTGTTGCATGTGTTGGGTCGTGAGGTGGTAGTTGTTTGGGTGTCTGCTTTGGTGGCCTCTGCTGTTTTGGTAAATTTTTGATCAGAGCCTCCAGTATGTCTTTGTGTGAGTATGTGTATGATTTGAAGTTGTGATGGTACCATGTGTGACTGGGTATGTATTGTGTGTGGTTACCTTCTCCTCCTGTCTGGTCTTGCCAGTCCTATGTTGAGAGAGCTCAGCCTCCAGTTTGGCCGTATAGTTGCATCTCTCGCATGTATTTGTGTTTTGTGGGAGAAGGAGAGGATTGTCTGTGTACATGAGGCAGTTGTAACATTGCCTCAATATTCCCAGGTTCACCAGTTGAGCTGGAGAGGACACTAGCAACTGATCCCTCGACATACTAGAAGTAGTAGATAAAGTGACTTTCAAAGGACTCCGGGTCAAGTTAGTTTTAGGCTGGTGGGGTACTATCTATAATAAGAGTGCTTTATCAAGGTGCAAGTACTGTAGGAGTAAGTGCTAGGCTTTACAGATAGAGAATAGTCTACTTGGGAATCAAGTAGAGATGAACTTTTCAGTTATAGGATATGCTGGTTAGATCAGCAGTACAGCTCGAGGAAGGTAGTTTTAAGGGAAAATTGGAAGAGTGGAATTTAGATGGCCCAAATAGTTTAACCTTGTTTAACCGCCGCTGCTCTTGTGTGCAACAGTGGTAACTCAAGACTAAATCAAGCTTACGCGTTTAGCGTGTTTTATAGCAGGGGGCTGAAGGGAGCTAGGAATTGGCCCAAAACGACCAATGGACTACTAGTTTCTGGCTGAAACTTCACCAAATCAGACAAAAAGGCCACTCAGTGCTTCCCACTCCCACTGGTAAGCAAAGAAACTTCCCTCCTTCCTAATAAGGCAATGGATCAGTAACAGGAACTAAAAACGAAGCCCAGGGATCAGCAACTCTGAAACTGGACTACTCTAGTTCAGTAAGGCGGGAAAACAAGAGATTTTTTTGTTTTATTACAGAGACAAGGAAAAAAACAGACAGTAAATGCTATAAATGCTGTAAATCGGCTAGCGCACTTTAGTGTGTAGCCTACAGAAACAATTTGCAACAATTAGTAACTTAAAGTGCAATAAACAGTGTAAAATGCAGAAATCACTTAAAGTAGCAATAAAACAGGCAAAATGCAGTCGCTAGCTTAAATAACAGTGGGAAAGCCACAAAAATACTTATATCTGGTAGAAAGTCACTCTTTTAGCTCTCTGCTGCTTGGATCACTCTGCAGGCCACCACGAGGATCTGTGCTGAGTTGGTACAAGCTGGAAAACGCGTGTTTAGCGTGTTTTATAGCAGGGGGCTGAAAGGAGCTAGGAATTGGCCCAAAACGACCAATGGACTATTAGTTTCTGGCTGAAACTTCACCAAATCGGACAGAAAGGCTGCTCAGTGCTTCCCACTCCCACTGGTAAGCAAAGAAACTTCCCTCCTCCCTAATAAGGCAATGGATCAGTAACAGGAACTAAAAACAAAGCCCAGGGATCAGCAACTCTGAAACTGGACTACTCTAGTTCAGTAAGGCGGGGAAAACAAGAGATTTTTTTTGTTTTATTACAGAGACAAGGAAAAAACAGACAGTAAATGCTATAAATGCTGTAAATCGGCTAGCGCACTTTAGTGTGTAGCCTACAGAAACAATTTGCAACAATTAGTAACTTAAAGTGCAATAAACAGTGTAAAATGCAGAAATCACTTAAAGTAGCAGTAAAACAGGCAAAATGCAGTCGCTAGCTTAAATAACAGTGGGAAAGCCACAAAAATACTTATATCTGGTAGAAAGTCACTCTTTTAGCTCTCTGCTGCTTGGATCACTCTGCAGGCCACCACGAGGATCTGTGCTGAGTTGGTACAAGCTGGAAAACGCGTGTTTAGCGTGTTTTATAGCAGGGGGCTGAAAGGAGCTAGGAATTGGCCCAAAACGACCAATGGACTACTAGTTTCTGGCTGAAACTTCACCAAATCGGACAGAAAGGCTGCTCAGTGCTTCCCACTCCCACTGGTAAGCAAAGAAACTTCCCTCCTCCCTAATAAGGCAATGGATCAGTAACAGGAACTAAAAACAAAGCCCAGGGATCAGCAACTCTGAAACTGGACTACTCTAGTTCAGTAAGGCGGGAAAACAAGAGATTTTTTTGTTTTATTACAGAAAAGATTTTAATGTAATTTTCTTTTTGCATACATATGAACTCTCTACCAGGACTAAGTTCCATACCCTGGAAGCAAAACCTACCATGAAATTTCAATTTAATGTGAAACACACTTTTTTGTGAGGGATCACATTTTTGTAATGTATTTTAGTTCTTAAAATAAAACCATTAAGACATCAAGATCCATCTGCCTTAGTTTTTCATTGATACTAAGCATGATGCCTTTGATTTTATTGTATCAGTAAAGCAGATCATCTTTTTTGTTTCCCACAGCATTCCTTCTCATTTTGTGTCATCTGGTAGCTGAATATCACAAGATAGTTCAGTTCTCTGTAGGAAGTCTGACTTACTTTTAATACACTACAATTTTCACAATTTGGGGCAACACACATATGCAATTTTAATGCCTTCAGTGAGTACAGGTAGTGCAGGGTCTTAAGGAAGCTCTAAAATGTTTAGTTTCTCAAAACCTGTAGCCTCTGGATAAACTTTGGGCAAATATTTGCAGGTGATTCTTTTAGAACACATAATCATCTCACAGAAACACTCTTTTATCCCACATCTTTAACTTCTTCATATAATCTATTTCTTTTTCCAGTTGCTTAATTAATTTTGTTTTTAACCATGAAAGGAAACATCATTCACTTTACGCACGTCCTCATTTGTATCTGAGTTTACTTGTTCACCACCCGTTGACTTAATACAGAGATTTTCACCCTTGACATATTCGAATATTACATGTCCTAGCAATATATATTGGCTTGGCATACCTACAGTATAACCTTTTGGGATTTACTTTCTACCTTTTGAGCACATCCAATGATTTATGCTTTCTGGGAGGTGCCACCTTCACTAACCACATGCCTGACAGTTGTCATGATGTCACACAAAGACAGTCTCCTAATTTTGCGTACAGGCACAATGTGCTGCTTCTTCAATGTATTACATTCTTCAGTGTGGTCCATTCTTCACTGTGATACATTCTGCATCACTATTGTTGCCTCTGCTTCACTGTCACTGTTTGTTCTATAATGTTTGGATATACAGTCTGTATCTGTTCTACATGCCATGCCCACTGCGGGACACTGCTCTTCAAACAAATCTCCATCTCTGTCTTGTGAGCTCAAGTTTCCTGAGTCTTATATGGTGTACACATGCATATATACAACTGTAACTCACAAAGACTGCCATGCCATGACAGCCAGTGGCAACTCCAGAACTATTCTACTTTGTTTAGTCAGTCTGTTTCCAGTTCACCTTTCCTCTGTCTCATATCTTCCATTTGCAGGTTGTAACTGCTTATATAAGACTCTACAAATCCTGTATGGCCATTGTGGTTCAGTAAATACTCTGTATGTAGCATGTAATATAGAAGTTTTATTTGCTGTCCAAACACTCATCATAACACCCTCCAATGCAGGTGGTTTATCAATTAATACTGAAGATAAAGCTGGATCTTGTCCTTATGGGAGATAATATATATTGTAACCGTATGTTGTATGCCTGGAGTCCTTCACCAAAACATCCCTGTCTAGGGCAGTTTTCTACTCGCATGCATTCATTTGTTCAGTTTTTGAAAAACATTTGTGAGCATTTGATTATGTCTCCGTAATGATCCATTACCTCATGGCTTGCAGGCAGATGTTGCTTTAGTTTCAGTGATGCAGTTCTTATTTATCTGTCTTATCTCTTCATTGTTGACTTCCACCCAATTATCACTGTATATGAGAGACAAATAAACATTTATCTATGAGTGAACAAATATTTTGATTTCAGAGTTTCTTTGGGGATTCAATGCTTCCTGCATTAAAAAAGTAAAATGATCAGTTTTGTGAAAGTGACATATATTTAGATCTAATAGATCTAATGTTAAGTTCATGTGACAGTTTCACTGCATCCTTTAAATGATGGTAGTTCTATGGCTGATTTAAGCTTTGGCATGATAAATTTTATGCAGGTTTACAATTGGTTACAATCTTCTCTAAATCCGATTTGCCTTCATGATCCATATTGCCTGAGATAACAATCAGCTTTTGCAGTCCATTAGCAGTGGCGTGTCCAAGTTGTACGTGAAGTTTCAGCATTGCCTTTTACTTTTCTGCTTTTGTTATATGTTCTGTGACTACCTGAATATCACCTTTACCTGGACTTTCTTGATTTCTGCCATTAAGGATATTACTGCAGTAATGTTCCGATATTGGCAATTTAAATCCAACTGTGTGTTTAAACAATTTTGCTTTTCTCTTTTTCATATCTGCAACAGTCCCTGTTTCTTGAAAGATATACTGCACCGAGAAACAGGATACTCTAGAACCAATTAGAAGTCAATGTGGTATTTTTTCTGATCATGTTTTCAGAAATTGTTACTTTGTATCTGGAATGTGCACCACTTTTATACTCAAATTTGAATGTTATATAATGGGATGAAATTTACATTGTAAAACATGAATAACAATTGGTTTCTCCCCTTAATGTACTGACTGGAAATTGAGCAACACCCACTAGAAAAAGAAGCCTGGCTGCAAAAGAAAACCAGATCAGTACAAATCAACATAATCCAAATCAGTAAAATACAAATCAATACAATGCAAATCAAAATAATAGAAATCAATACAATACAAATCAACACAATGCAAATCAATACAATACAAATCAACACAATGCAAATCAATGCAACACAAATCAGCACAATACAAATCAATACAATACAAATCAATGCAATGCAAATCAATACAATGCAAATCAATACAACACAAATCAATACACTTGCAGTTGCTGAAAATAAAACTACAACCACTGCATTCTCAGTGCTGCGCTGTGGAGAAATGAAAATCAAACAACTACGTGATTTAAAAGAAAAGTCCAGCCTTGCACATTCCAAGTATTGCTTCTTAATGCAAAGTAATATAAAACTATTAAAGAAATCTAAACTAAGAGTCACAAGATGTCATGATTGAGCCACATTCTTAATGCAAACAGCTGTATCCATGCACACCCATAACTCTCTTTAAAATAGTTCACTAAATCTGACCTACTGTTTAAGTAGCAGCACATACAGAACCTATGTGGAGTACATCAGTAAGTCACCCACAGCCCTTTAAGTAAGCAGGAAGTACCAGAAGACAATGGAATGCTTTCAAATAGAATACCATTACTTAAAAAATGAAGAAATCTGTCTTTTATATTTAATAATGGCATTGTATAATAGCATTAACTTACGTTTGGGTGTGGATAATGCAAGTTTATTCAAAGATAGCTTCATGATTGCTTGCACTTTGTCCTTGCAATTAAATTATACCAGCTATGGGTAAACTCTGCACTACCTACACTCAAACATGAGTTATTACTGAATTATACAGGTTGGTTTGAGTGTTATATTATGCTAATTGCTCTTTTTTTTTAGTTGTATAATACAGTTAAATAACCATTCTTTTGCATGCATAGTGCAGGCATATGCAACATAAATGACAACAGACTGCCAGGATTAGACAGCAAAGCTGTCTGCATCTATAAGAACCTCTTCTGAAAACAGTATGATATTACTCTGTTCCACAGTTTCCTCTAATAACATCATGTGTTCAGTTCTGTAGTGACAGTCTTGTGCAGCAGAATCTGTTTTGGCCAACACCACACTTAAAGATCCTGATAAAAAAGACCTAGGAATTTGGAGCTAGGAAAGTCTGCCATTGTGACATTTGTATAGACATGCTGTGCATTTAATTAGGCAGAAACAGAGCAGCATTATCCCTCTTGATGATGCAGTGATCCCTGTTTTCTCAAGAAAAACGTGCTTAAGGGCAGGATTCCTAGAGGCAAAAGCCAGATCAGAACATTTCTGTTTTTCCTGGACTTCCACATAAGTGCTGTCAAGTAAGAGTAGCACTGAGTTAGGATGAGTCGCATCAAACTCTGTCATATGGTTATATAATTGTTCAAATGCAGCAATATAATCTGCCATAGAGACAACATAGTCACTAATGACAATTTTAAACAGAGTATATACTTTATAGGCTGAGTCTTTTGATTTCTTTATGAATAACTGATCGAGTATGTCAATTAGTTAATTCATGAATGTATCTCAGTTAATTTTCTATGCATTTATTTTTGACGTTGTGTCCCCAGTTCAGCTTGAAAGTAAAAGGGGGAGTGTCATACTTTTGAAAGTCTCAGTGAAAGAAATCAGGACAAAGTCAAATAACCTGGAGGGACAAAGGCCCAAAAACAGGGACAAATTCTAAATACTGGTCTTATAAACTTAGAAAGTTGCTAGAATAACAGGTTTTATGTTGAAATGCATTTTCTGAAGGATATGAAGTCCGAAACTCAAATGTATGTCATTATTTACTAACTTCAATCCATAGAAAACTACAAATTTTATGAGGAACAGACTGAAAATATGAGGAACAGACCAACAATATGAAACAAAAATCTGGACATTCTGCAAAAATTTGGACAGTTGAGAGGTATGGTGCCAAAACTTCAGCCTTTTCTTCTTTAAATCAGTAGTACATAGCCAGTTCATTTTCCAGCATTCATGCTTCTTTTTGCCATAAAAATTGATACCTTATCATTAAAAAAATCCTTTGTTGCCAGTTATTCTACACAGCAGGAAGTAAATATGCAGTTCTAAGACAGTTCTGGTGAGAGATGACTTCAGTAAATTCCAGGATACAAAATAAAAACACTCTTCCTAGTCATTTCCTACCCCCCCCCCAACACACATTCTATAGAGCTATTAGTTCAGACAGATAGAAAAAAAAAACAGATAATAAAAGTTCAGGTAAGCAAGAAATGTACAGCTGAACGTAACCTTTCACAAAGTTAGGTAAGCAAGAAATGTACAGCTGGACGTAACCTTTCCCAAAGTCAGGTAAGCAAGAAATGTACAGCTGAACGTAACCTTTCCCAAAGTCGGGTAAGCAAGAAATGTACAGCTGAACATAACCTTTCCCAAAGTCAGGTAAGCAAGAAATGTACAGCTGAACGTAACCTTTCCCAAAGTAATACAAAGTAACAACAGAGGCTTGATCTCAAGTGTATACCATTAATTTGGGGCATGGTATATGGCAAATACATGTTGAGCAAGTGAGAAGGCTTACAATGCAGACAATATAAAACCACTTGTTGGGCACGTGGGTTTTGAAGAGCCACCTGACAGTCAGTATAATGTCATGGAAATGATTACCCTGCACCCAGTGTTTGTCAAGAAATATTTTAGTATCCTCCAAAATGAGTGATGACCAAACTGGTACTTGCTGAAAGTTCATATACTGTAACTGTTCTTCTCAGAACTGCAGAAGTGCAAGTCAGAATCAAAGCATAAGTCCAAGGTCAAGGTATTTCAGAATATTCCACTTTGTGATAGAGTGATCTTGGAGTCAGCTTATGCGAATAGCAGGAGTTAGTACAGAGGGTTAAGGCTATGCGCTTTTAATGAGCTACTACTTTGTATGGTGTAGGGTTTGATTCCTGCAGCCTTCTTTTGTGTAGTATGTGACCTTGAGCAAGTCACTTAACCAAACAGTGCTTTGGGGTAATTGGGAATTTGGGATAGACTGCTTACTGCATGCCTAATTATAAACTCTGGGGGTTTTAGCCACCCTCATTGAGGATACTAGTGAACCTCTGCTATCTCTGAAAAAAACAAAAAAACAAAAAAAAATCTTGCTTTTTTCCCACTTTTCTGAGATTTAAAAAAGTTCAGTTAAGGGCTTGCAGTTCTTGAACTGTTTGTAAGTTTCTTGGAGGACATTTTTTGCTTGGGCTAAAGGAAAGTCTCTCTGTTGATCAGTGGCAGTGAAAAACATTGAGCAGCCTGCCTGCCCCTGTGGGAGTGGTTATTGACTTGAAACTGTAGTTTTATTGGCCATTTTGGGTCAATTCCAAACTCCTTCATCTTCCTCTCTTAAAACCTGGTTGCATTGTGGTTTTGGCATCTTTTCAGGCTTGTTGGCTGTTGGTGAAGCACCCACCAAGAGGAGAAAACACTGAGAGAAGAAAGGAGCCACTTTGGAGATTTTAATTATTTTTCCTCTGTTTATTTGCTATGTTTTTCTGCATAGCCGCCTATTTTGAGCATTTTCTGGCTTGTCAAACTTGATTTCTGCATTAGTAACTGTATTTAGAGCACAACCTAGAGCTGTTTACTGAATTTCCTGTTTGCACTTATTTTTAAAATCGTTTTTTTCTCAAAACTTGCATTTTATCTGTCTTTGGCCTAGCACTCTTTTGTGGGGTCATTTACTGCACTGTTATAACTTGTTGATACTTGTGAACCTCTGCTATCTCTGAAAAAAACAAAAAAAAATCTTGCTTTTTTCCCACTTTTCTGAGATTTAAAAAAAGTTCAGTTACAGGCTTACTGTTCTTGAACTGTTTGTAAGTTTCTTGGAGGCCATTTTTTGCTTGGGCTAAAGGGAAGTCTCTCTGTTGATCAGTGGCAGTGAAAAACATTGAGCAGCCTGCCTGCCCCTGTGGGAGTAGTTACTGACTTGAAACTGTACTTTTATTGGCAATTTTGGGTCAATTCCAAACTCCTTTATCTTCATCTGTTAAAACCCTCTTTTGCGCGGTTTGGTGCATTTTTGTGCATAGCGCAACAGCGGGCAGCGCCGCCTAATTGGGTTTGAACTATTCCTGGCTCCACAAAGTCTGCTCTTCACTTTTTCCCTTAGAACTGCTCTATCTCTCAATTTAAACACCATATTCTCATTCTAAGGCCCTTCACTGGTCCAATTAAGTAATCCTACAAGTTAGCACTATTAAACCATAAGCACTACTTACTCTTATACTCTCTACGATTACCCTGTCCTCTATTGGTCCATCTTAAATTCAGTTTCCCTATATTACTCTAGCATGTCCAAAGGTCAGTCAATGGTTTCCTCTCCAGTCCAGCTGGTGAATCTGGGAATTTTGAGGCAATGTTACAACTGTCTCATGTACACGGACAACCCTCTCCTCCTCCAAACAGGTTCAAATATATGTGAGAGATGCAACTATTTAGCCAAACTGGAGGCTGAGCTCTCTCATCTCAAAACTGGTGTAACCAGTCAGGAGGAGAAGGTAATGTCACACAACACAATTCCAGTATCACATAGCCCCACCACATCAGCGAACCAAACACATAAATACACAAAAACATACTCGGAGGCTCTATATAAAAATCTACCTAAGGAACAGAGACCTCCAAAGCAGACATCCAAGCAAACACTACCTCAAAACAAAACACGCACAACACATAGCCCACTAAGTCAGTGTGCCAAGCAGCCACAGCCCTTAAGGCTGAATAACACACCTGATACTCTTGTAATAGGTGACTCTATTGTCAGACACACTGATGTCCCGCTCACCAGCCTGAATAAAGAGAAGGTCACGGTGAGCTGCCTGTCGGGTGCTAGGATCTGCCACATAACGCAAGCACTCAGGTCACTCCAAAGCAAATACAAATATGACTCAGTCATTGTACATGCTGGTGTGAATGACCTGAGACGTACCTCCCTGGACTACATGAAAAGAGACATAGAGGAGCTCTCTGATCATGTAGCCCAGGCTGGTATGACCCTGACCTTGAGTAGCATCTTACCCTCACCAAGAATGACGCCACAGTACAAAGACAAAATGATTGATTTTAACAATTGGCTAAAATTTTGGTGTCATTCAAAGGGGACCCAGTGTCTGTCAACCTGGGATGACATGCTCGACAAGCCATGTTGCTTCGCTAGGGACGGCTTGCACCTGTCTCCACTGGGCTTTCGGATATTGGCAAAGGCTCTTGCCACCCCCATAGTGCCTTTTTTAGGCAAGGCTCAAAAGTCAAACCCACCCCCATAGACAGCACAAGGAACAAGAAACTAAGGGTAATGCTGCTTAACGCCAGAAGTCTTAGCCTCAAGATGCACGCACTCGAAGCTCTCATCAGTATGGAGAACATTGATATCTGTGCAGTGACAGAAACCTGGTTCAAGGCTCCAGAGAGCACCCCAGCACTACCAGGCTATACCTCATATCATGCTTTTCGGCCCCAAAACCCAGACCGAACCACAAAAGGAGGGGGAGTTTCCATATTTATCAAGGATATCCACACCTCCAGGTTAGTGGCATTGCACGAAATATCGGAGACCATCCATGTGCAACTAACCATGGGCAAGACTGCTTTTCAGTTTATAGCATCCTACAGACCACCCTCTCAAAGTCAGGAATCCCACTCGGCTTTCCTGAAAACATTGGAGAACATGAAGATCTCTCCAAACACCATTATATTGGGTGACTTCAACTACCCAAACATTGACTGGGAGCACTACTGAAGCCCAAGCACCTTAGCCCAAAGATTCCTGGAAATTATAAACTCAAATGCTATGGAACAACTAGTCACCACTCCCACAAGAGGGGACAACATACTAGACCTGATCTTTACCAACATGGGGACTCTATGCTCCACACCAGAAGTATATCCCTCATTGGTAAGATCAGACCATAAATTAATTTCACTGGATGTCCACATCCCGACCCCACCCCCAGCCCAGAAAACCACAGTGAAAAACTTCTCAAAAGTGAACTTCTCACTTCTCAAAACTGAAGTGGAATCCTTCAAGGCCCCAGGGCCAGTGGAAATTACAGCCCAAACTGCAGAATCCTATATAAACACATTATACGGACATCTCCAGGAATGCATGGATCATGCTATCCCAAACAAAACCAAGACCCAATCATTCAAAGGCAGGCATCCCGTCTGGTGGACCCCTGCCATAAATAAACTGTACAACAGAAGGAGGAAGCTACTACATGATAGAGCAAAATCCCTAATAGGGAAGGCATCTCTGATCAGTACTAGCAAAAAATTATGATCCCTCATAAAATCCTCCAAGGCCAGCTTTGAGAGAAAAATTGCACAGGACACCAAAGACAATCATAAGGCTTTTTTCAGTTATGTTAGGAACCTGGGATGCAACTCCCAGACTTATTCTGAGTTGATTCTAAACGACAAAAAATACACTGAACCCACAGACATCGCCAATATCCTGGCAGACAGGTTCAGTGCAAACTCCCAAAAGAGCAAGTATCTATCCCGGCAGAGGGCTGCCTCCCAAACATCTCTGATGCTCAGGTGAAAGTTGCCCTCTCCAAAGCAAAAAACACTGCTTCCATGTGACCAGATGGCATCCCAGGTTGTGTCCTACATGAACTCCAAGAGGAACTAATCCCTCAAATAAAACATCTATACATTCTCAGCCTCACTACAGGATATGTGCCCACAGAATGGCGTACAGCAACAGTGGTCCCACTCCACAAAGGTGGAGCCTCTACGGACCCTGGAAACTATCGCCCCATAAGCCTGACTAGCTTAGTCTGCAAGGCTATGGAGAGGATCATCATGGAGCTCATAAACAAAGACATTGGGGACGTACAGACACTAGATCCTACCCAGTTCGGCTTTGTCAAGGGCAGATCCTGCCTTTTGAACCTGGTTGACTTCTTCAAAACAGTCACCAAAGCCATAGATGAAGGGAAGGTAGTCCACACAGCCTTTCTGGACCTTGCAAAGGCATTTGACACAATACCCCACTCGGGCATCATAGATAAGCTATCCAGCTTAAATATAAACCCCTATGTCACAAGATGGGTCGCAAACTGGCTCAAAGACAGAACCCACAGAGTGAGAGTTGCTGGAGCCATGTCAGACTCAAAACCGGTCACAAGTGGCATCCCACAGGGTTCTGTCCTGGGACCACTCTTGTTCGGTATGTACTTTTCCGAGGTACAGAGAAACGTGGGAGGACTATGGCTCACCAAGTTCGCAGACGACTGCAAACTGGGCACCATAATCGACTCTCCAGCTGACACAAACATCCTTCAAAAAGGTCTCACAGAGACAGATAACTGGTGCCAGTGCCATGGTTTAAAGCTAAATGCCAAAAAATGTATAGTCATACCCTTTGGCAAAAACAATGTGCCCACAAATTACCACATAGGCGGAAACCCATTAAGTACAAAGAAAGTTATTAGGGACCTGGGGACCCAAGTTGACAGCAATCTCTCCTTTGAAAATCACGTTGCCAAAGTGGTTAGAAAGACCTTCTACATAGCCCACCTCATCATGAAGGGTTTCACATCTAGATCAAGAGAGGTAATCGTGCCCCTTTATTCATCCCTCCTCAGGCCCATCATAGAATACAATGCCCCTTTTGGGATGTACCTTACCTGACACCTGCAGCAATTTGAAAGACCCCAAAAGTATCTCACCAAGAGGATCAAGGGTCTCAAACAGATGCCATATGCTGCTCGGTTAAAAAAACTCCAGCTCTACTCAGTTGCATACCGCCTACTTCGAGGTGATCTATGCCTGACGTACAAAGCTGTGTCAAATCCAGAATTAATGGACATGCTCCACCTCAGTAAATCTAAATCCCTTAGAGCCACACACTCAAGGGACTTGAACCTCAGCATAGAAATAAATAGAACTTGCTGGAGGGACAGGTTCATAACCCAGAGGCTTCCTTCGCTCTGGAATAGAATTCCAGTTCATGTGAGGCAGAGCACCTCACTGAATCTCTTCAAGAAGAATCTCGATAGGTGGATGGGGGATCGTAGGTTTGTCCCAGGGATTACTCCCGTGTCACTATTAGACAGAGGCACAGTAAACTAAACCTTAAAAAGGGCACAGTATACTCAAATCAAGGGGTGGCGTGAGCCATACAGAATCGGGCTAGGCTTATAATTGCCCCAGGGCAGATAGCCTAGTATGAACCAATGAACCTATGAACCTATGCAAGGGCATAATTAAAACACTTTAAAAGTATAACAGCACGTTGTACAATTTGCTGTTTTTCTTTCTGAATCAGAGTTCACTTTCCCAAAAACAACGAGTTGTACTACTGGGTCTTCCACTTGTTAAAGACCCTGCCATATGGCAGAACTGACTAGATACTAACTGAAGAAAAATGGATGACCAAGAGCATAGCCACAGGGAAAAGAGTATACTGTTTCTTGCCCCAAGATGAGCAACAGACTAGACTTTTGACCAGAGAGTCTGGGTAATCAGATCCATTTTATACCATTGTGTAAGCTGAATACATATAACTTCTCTCACAGAACTCTTCCAAAGGGGCTTCCCAGGTCACTTATCTTCCAGGGAGGCATAGAAATGCTGTTTAGATTGCTAATGAGAGTATTGCATAGGCCACATTTTTGGTGGGGAAGTACTTGTCAAAATAAATAGAATAAAAATGGTGATGAATGAACATTAGTAAATATTTAGAAGCATTTAAAATGTTTTATTTATTTCCTGCATGGTTTTAGTTTCTGTGCCTGCTGACCAGAAAGACTGCTCCACCAGTTTTGAATCTATTCATTCTCCTCTACTGGGTATTCCCAGCCTAGAGGCAAGACCCCAGTCAGAAGGGCCATCATGCAAGCACTCATGGAGGGGGTTTGTATGCTTGCCAGAAACCTGAGAGTGATGACATTTCTAATGAGACCCTAACCCCACGCCTGGGGTACAGCTGAGATTGTCATTATTGCCCTTGAACACAAGGTATTCTGATACAAGTATTCAGTGCTATCATTTTGTTATGAACACTAACATGCAGGTTCTGTGCGCTACTGCACATTACAAAAGGATAGTATTGAAAATTGTATTGGGATACAGTTGGTTTAAGGGCGATAACAAAAGCCACAGCTGTATATCCTTCAGAGGGCATTATGAGACATATTACATAAATCACAGCCTATTGCTTATGTTAATTATAGTTGCCATTTTCTCCTTGGTTAAAACATAACAAGGGAGAGAATAAAGTATAAGTGGGATGAAGAAAATGTTTATATGAGTATTCCTGCTTCTGTGGATGTGTCACTGTAATGCTTGAAGCAGTAAGCAAAGGTCACATTTATTATAGCTTTGATGCACTGTTTTTATTTTCCATTGGCAATAAATTGTTTTGACATGTAAACACACAGCAATGGTACCAAGGTTCACACACTAAGTGCTTGCTAATATTTTGGATTAAGCATGTTTTTGAATACCACTGTTCATTGTATTTATCCATCCATCCATCCATCCATCCATCCATGCATCCATCCATCCATCCATCCATCCATCCATCCATCCATCCATCCATCCATCCATCTGTCCAGCCATCCATCCACACCTCCCCTCATGATGTTTCAATGTGCACTTTTTGAAATGTTTCATAACAATACCTTCTTGGAACATTAATGTGCTACACTGTAGCAAATGTGGTAGAGTCACTATGAAACAGAAGGTTTCTGTGCGTTTATTTATTTATGTTTTTCAGAATGCATCTGTGATATGACGACATGAATTTCAGAGGTTGTGGATATCAAATATGTGAGATGAACAATTTTAGAAATGGTGTCATAACTTGGCTGTTGCTGCTGCTGCTGTTGCATGTGATTCAATCCCTCTATAATCAAAGCAAGGACTGTGTCCACATTCTCTGTGTTAAGGCAAATGGTAGGTCAGAGAAGACAAAGAATTCCACCAAGAGTGTGCATTTAATTTCTCCTTGTTAGTGGTTTTCAGTGACATGATATCAGATAAAAGCTGACGTTTGGCATAGCTAGTCTGGGTACGTGAGTATTTCTCCTGTTATTTGTCGCTTCAAGTGACAATGTTCTGTGGAGTGCACTGGAATGGTTCACTTCTGGATGTTAAATGGCTATGATGAAAATCAATACATCTAAATTAGGGGTCAAAATTCTTTCTCTCTCTCTGTCTGTCAGAAAAGAGTGGCAAGAGGAGAGCATCTATTTTAAGGCAATCATCTTGAGACCTTTGTTTATTCATGCTGGAAGATGGGATGAAAAGATTCACCCGTGGATGGCTGGACCAGTAGAAGTACTACCGAGGTGGTGGTGAAGAAGTAAACCCACATTGTAGAAAAGGATGCTGCTTCTTTAACTCTCAGATCTGATGCTATCTGTGTCATTATTGATCATGGGTGGATCTTGGATCTCACCTTAAATCTGAGCTAGCAGTGCAAGTGACAGCTCCTGAGCTCAAGCTCCTCCCCTCCCAAGATCCCCTGATACCCATAATCCTCAGATTTTATTTGCTATAATTTGCATGTGGATGTGGGCCTTGTGGCTCAAGCTTCATTCAAAGATAAGTAATTCCTTTTTGTATTTTCTTGGGATTTTTTCTCTCCCTTTTCTACGTTTTATCTATTAGTAGCTAGTTTCCTCCCCCCTGTTAGCCATTGGTCAGTCCGGGTTCCTGCCTTGTCCCCTTTATGATAGTTTCCTTCCTTCCTTGCTGTCTCTCTTTCCTTCTCCTCCTTTCCTTTTGTGTGTGTGTGTGTGTGTGTGTGTGTGTGTGTGTGTGTGTGTGTGTGTGTGTGTGTGTGTGTGTCTTCGGATGTCTGACAAACCCTCTAAGTTCAGACACTGCTCCTCATGTGGTCGGACATTAGCTCCCACCAACACACACAAGGAGTGCATCTACTGTTTAAGAGAGCCCCATTTAGAGGTTGAATGTGATATCTGTGCAGGATTCAACCTCAGGGCTCTCCTAGACCCTATAAATAAGCTTTTACTTAAAGGCCTTGCTAAAGGGGTCCCCTGGTCTCAGGATCCCACTATAAAGCCCCCTTGGATCCCAAGAGGAAGCCCTCTTCCTCTCAGGACTCTCCTGCAAAAAGGCCGAGGCTCTCGGATCCCAGTTCCACGGATCCGAGTCCAGCCTTGGGGGCATCAGCTCTGGGTCTTCAGCTCCAAGACCCTCAGCTCCCCCAGTTGGATCTGTGTCCTCAGAGGCTCGGGGGTCCTCTGATCTGATCAGGTCCAAAACCGCCTCAGATCTGACTGCTCCATTGGATCCATCCGTGAGGTCATCACTGCCCTCGGATCCATCCAGGCCATCGGATTCAATGGCTTTCTCTGAGCCTATCCTTATTGATGACACCCCAACCACTACTAGGAAGTCAGATCCAAGACAGTCCAGTAGGTCCTCCTCCAGACACTGCAGACCTTCTGCTCTGTCAGACCATTCTTCCATTTCCTCCAGGTCTACCAGACATTTGCTCCCTTCAGACATGGATCGGATGATGAGGAGCTTCCTCAAAGTGCAAATTGAACTTGGCTAGTTGCTGTCCCCTAGCCACTTGTTGAGGGTCTCTACACCTTTATCAGAATTCCTCTCTCCCCATCTGACTCATGTGAGTTTGGTCCCCTGAGGTCAGAGCATGCCCAGGGAGAGGCTGTCAGTGTCAGGTAGTGTTTCCATTCCCAAACCTGGGTCTCTGGTGGGTTCAGCTCCATTGCCCTTGGAGCTGCCAATGCCTCAGCCCCAAGAGGTCTGCAGGGGCTACCAGGGAGGGGGATCCAGTCCAGAGTGTTTGGACCATTCCCTCCCCTTGGGGCATCAACTTTGGACAGTTGGGACTGATATCGTCTAAGGACATCGGTGCTGTGTCGGGGTCCCCCCTTCTGCCTCTGTCGGCCTTACCCGGTAGGGAGGAAGGTTGCACTTCCTCTAGCCTGTAGGCCTTCTGGGTGATAGAGAGGATCATCTGCAGATGGTCAGCAGTCTCAAGCTTGGCTCTGGACCCCCCTGCCTTGTTATACTCTGGGTGGCAAATCCTAATCATCCGTTTTGGGTCAGCCCTCCTGTGAGTGCCTTCAGAAGAGCTTTTCCCCTATCAAAGTACTCTCCTCTTCCTAGTCATCCTCATAGCCATGATGGAGGAGCCTCCCCAGAAGAGGATATGGAAGAGGAGGCACTTGGACTCCCCTTGAGAGTCCCTCAATGAGGGCATGGATTTTGAGAAGGGGGATGGGTCTCCCAGACTTCCATCCGAGTAGGTATCTTTTGGGAACATCCTTAAGATCCTGAAAGAGAGGGGAGGATGGTCTCCTCCCACCCTGTCCTTGGAGGAATCTGTGTTCCTGAAGACCTTTGGGAAGGGACCATCTTCCTTCTGGGTGTTTCCCCCTGCAGATGAGCTCATCCATCTTATTTCCAGCAGGGTGTGGAAGGAGCTGGACACAGTAGAACCAGTTCCTAAGAGATCAGACACATTCCTGAGTTCACATAAGGATAAAGTCTTTTCGAACAAGGATGTCCCAGTTGATGCCTTCGTGGTTACCATAGCCACCAAAAAGGAGTTTGCAGAACAGCATGCTATGATCCATCCCCTGAATAGAGAGTCACAGGAGAGTGACCGTTTTGGGAAGCGCTTGTATGCCTCAGCCACATTTGGACTGAGGACTACAAATTACATGGCACACTTCACACGGCTTCAGATTCAGATTTAGGACTGCATTAATAAAACACAATATTGAAGCATACCATGTAGATATACTTTCAGGCAGAACACCCAATGAACTTTAGATTTTGGATTCTTTAGACTATACAGATTTAGAATGCACTGAGATTGCATAGTTTTTGCATATCTTATGGACTACTTTTAGAAAAGTAAGTCATACTTATAACACTTTTATAAAAGGTAATGATAAAATCCTAAGAGTATCAGAGAACATAACAGTTAGATGCATATAAAACAAATGGTCTCAGAATGCAGCAACACATGCACTTTTTTCATGGTGATAAGACCATTTAAAGTAGGAGTATGCATACTGAAATGAAATGTCTGATCTTCAGTTCCAGAATGTGACAGTGGCTAAAATGTCTGGTATATACTACATAAGTACTACATTTCAATGGAGTGGGATTATATGGTGTTGAAATATACAAAACTACATTATTTCAGGACAGTGGCTGTGTGCAATTTTAACATGATTAAGTACCATTTCTTTAAAATATCATGTCCTATCATACATGAAAGGGTATGTTCCAATTAAATTGTCAGGCCCTTCTACATAGTTGTGCCTTTACAGACTTGGAATATGCATGCACTCTCTAAATCAGGCACTATTTCTCTAGGCATAGATTTGGGGAAAGAACGAAGACCATTATTCTGAAACTGTTTTGTCTCTGCATATGTATCTTTGTCCAACACCTTTGGTAGAAAGATCTTCCTGCTGTATTTCAAAATATTGCATTTAGTTTTTGTTAATCTACCAGACACCTGTGTTTGGTTTGGTGGCTATCCAGGCAACTTTGATCTGATGAAGTGACTTGTCTTAGTCCAATACATTATGCAAATGAGACACAACTAAGCATATATCCGAATGACTTAGCCCACTTGAAGCTTTTTATCTTAATCACTACATCACACTGCTGGACCATGCATTTTGGGAATGCATGTTCAATACCCAATATTATGCTCATTTTGTTTTAAATGTACATCACTTCCCAATTACTTTAGTTCTGATTACATCAGTGTCAGTACCTTTTAAAAAGCAAGTGCTTTTCTTTTGATTCATCGACTAAAGCAAGGTTTATAAATGCCCAGTTTTAAGGCATAGTAATGTGGCGACGACATCTGCCAAATGGAAAAGACAGGCTTCTAAGAATAACATACAGATCAGTAATAGAGCCTAATCTTCCCATGGAAAAGGATGACATAGGAGTAATAGCAGGCAAAAGATCATGGGGACCACAATATGCCTAGTTATAAACACCTTTAAAGAGACACAGTTAATGTTCTTGTCACCCATTTCAAGCTCTCAAGAGCACTGACCTTCCAAATCTAGCAGGGTCATACAAGATAACTCTGATGTAAAATTGTATAAACCTATCTAATCATCAAGACTAGAGCACCCTGGGGTCTTGGTCATTAATGCTGGAAGGTGGGATGAAGAGCATTCCTTAAAAAAACAGTACTTGTTTGACCTGTAATAGTAACTTATTCTACAAGCCAGGAGTATATTGAGTTATGAAACTCTCCTTTCAATGAGTTCTGTTTATTTGCTGGTGTAGCTTTAGGTTCCGAGTACAGGTGTTTGTACAGCCACTGATTTTATGAAGAAATCAGAGGTCAGAAAGGGCTGGCATGGCTCAAAAAAGTGAGATATAGGCCACCTTGGAGCAGGCAACAGGCTACTGAGAATAAAGAAAGTTGTGGCACCCTCTCAAGATAGTGTAACATTTTAAAGACTTTCATTTTCTAGACTAGCAGTCTTTGGTGCCTTTCCAGTTGCCTGATGTGCTTAGATTTGTGCAAACCAAAGGGACCATTTAATTCACTAATGAGTCTGATGAGGGAAGAGTACAGCAGTAGAACAGCTTCTTTGGCTCTTGTGGATATTCCATGGAATTTAACTGTGCCAGAGAGAAGGCTTTCCTGACCATGTTGGAAACATGAACACTGAATCACCAAATGTTGTCCACATGAGTACTCATGCCTTTTCTTATCCTGTCTGTCTGTAGAGAAGTACCATTTATTATATATGACATGAAAGCAGTTTTTTGGCCAAACACTAATGTGCTGTACTTTCTTACATTTAGCTTAAGACTGTTTTCAGTACGCCAGGTGTTTTCACATTCCAGCCCTTGCAGAGCTGTTTAGTATCAGTGGATGACTGGATAATAGTGTCCAGCTTGCAGTTATTAGTAAACTTGGTTCACCACACTTATGGGATATTGACTTAAATGTCTGCAAAATAATTGCCAAACAGGAAAAGGTCCAGCACTGATCCCTGTAGTATCCCCCAAAAGTTACATGTTTGCATTCAGAGAGGGTAAGCAGCAATGTTCACAATCAGGAGTCTGTTGGATAACCAGTTTATGACAATGTAGGTGTTTACATTGTTTGCCTAGTTTTTCAATAATACCATTATGGGGGGATCAAAAGTCTTGGCCAAGTTGGAGATTAGCAGCATGCGCCGAGTGTCCACAGACCACATCCTCTGTAACTTTTTCAAAGCAGCTTATTATGTTCAGAAGCCAGGACCTGCCCTTAACAAAACCATACTGATTGAAGTTTAGACCAGGTAAGTTATTTATATATATATATATATATATATATATATATATATATATATATATATATATATATATATATATATATACCTATACACCTACTGTAACTGTTACTATACATCAAGCAATACTCTGCTTATAACTGTTTTCTTAGTCCACAAAACTTACATGCTTATCTGTCTGTTTACTACAACTGGCTTGATAGAACTGATAAATAATGAAGGTTGCTTGAACGTCTACTCCTCCTTTTACTTAAGTCTCCCCCCTGCTCACCATTAACATTATTTTTAGCCTTTACTAACATTCTCTGAAATGACCCCTTTGTATCATATATTCTCTGTTTCCTACACTTGCCCTATCACCTTAGCTGCTCAGGACTGTTGTTTTGCTATTGCCTAACAACTCATACTCCTCTTATGTCTGTAATTTTGTCACAAATATACTTTGATTTCTTCTATTTCCTCTTCTTTCTGTCATCTTCCCCTTTTTTTCCCCAATTACTAACTCAACCTGCTTTCATCTACTTAATCTTAGCTGATTTCACCATTGGCTCCTAGAATGTATAACTCCTCCTACCTCAGTGAAGGCCTCATTTATTGCCTTGCCCCTCTGACTGTTTCATCCTGTCTTGCATGTCTGAGTTTAGATTCTCCCACAAAGCATTTATTATCTCATCCATCTAACTGGCAGAAATATAACTAGAACTTATTGGATCCCTAGAAAAACATGCAATGGGTCCCCAGGCCACTTGCCAGATCTTTCCCACTGACTTGTTCCATTTTCAGATATATTACTCTGTCACTTCATAAAGTTACAAACACACATGCATTCAATACACTCCTGCCAGTGTCATAAAAATAAGATGTGATTACTGATAAAGTATGTTGTCATAAAAGAAAAATTGGCAGGAAAAGTCTATCTGACTTTATGAAAGACTATCTAAGCTGCAGAGCACATGTGAGTTTGAACTGACATTTTCCTATCAGAAATGTTTACTATTAAGAGGAGAATATGTTAAGAAAAAAAACAAGTAAACAGGATCAAGACATTGTTTTGTCAAAGAGGACAAAATAAAATATGACCAAGTTAGATACCAAAGGTTAATTTAGACCTTAATCTAGAGATATCTGTAAAATATTATTACAGCAGACATGGAAATCAATAAAGTCTGTCAAGGAAGCAATCTGTCAAAAGAGCTCACTGTGATTTTATTGTATGACTAGAAAGGGACATCAGAAACAAGAAAGACAATGTGACACCCAAGAAAATTGCACTTGAAGAGGAATAATATAAAAAGAATTACATCAATGAGCATTTATTTTTTCCTTTGGAGAGACTATATTTCCTTTTAAAAGTCTTCGTAGCTTCCTGATACAGTGAGTAACCAGATGTGACACTATCTCTCTCTTAAGAAAGAGAATGTAAATGACTTGAGAACTGGACTGATCAGCTTGCCCTGTTGTTGAATCAGTAAGTCATCCTTAAAAGGAAGATGTTGATAATGAATTGCCATCTCCTTTGTTAAGGAAATCCCAGACTGTCAGGGTCAGAGCTGGGTTATGTGAATAACACGAGCTGTTCCCACTTGCTTATAATGACACCTTTTAGATTGGAAGAGATAGAGTGAGTACATCAAGCAATTGGCATCCTCACTTCATTGGCAGAGAATTCTGTGATGTAGTCTAGAATGTGTTAATGTGAGTAAT
This sequence comes from Protopterus annectens, assembly GCF_019279795.1. Lineage (NCBI taxonomy): Eukaryota > Metazoa > Chordata > Ceratodontiformes > Protopteridae > Protopterus > Protopterus annectens. The sequence goes on from NC_056732.1 coordinate 345,186,210, forward strand.
GTTTTAAGATACAAAATGAGATAATTCTTGAATACGCCATGTTTTTGACTCAAATTTTGAAAAATGTGGGAGGGCATTTGTATTAATGAGTCAGATAAACAGTCATGCTAGCCTACTAAAACTTTGCAAGCTAATCAAATGAGCAACAAGCAAGGAACTGCAACTGGCTACATTCTACATTTTCATCTCTATTATGCAAAATTTTTGTAAAGGACTGACCCACTCTTTATGTTCCACATCATTAAGGATGTTCAGTGTTTATATGCAAAATTTGTGGCTGCAAACATCTCTCAAATGCCTGCAAAAATAGGAGATCTGATTGCTCCTTTTCCAAGCTAATTGCTGCTTTTACTGCAGTTGGGGCCAATTGCCTTGAACTGCATGAACTGAAGATGTGCCCCCATTTAGTTGCTGATGCATTTGACTGTGAAGATTGAGTGAAGATAGATGAAGGCTGCTAGCCTAGGCAGATAGAATTTTGGAGATAATTCTGTCATCTGTAAATATTAATGTAAACCACAGGCTTGTTGTCTTAAATGGTAAAAATAGTGTTACAGGTGGAACTGGAAAAAATGTAACAACAGTGCACTCTACTGACCAAGTAAAGCATGTTGTGACCCTTTGATGTTAAAACATGGCTCCAGCCGGTCTAGATGAAGGAATTCTTGCTATTGTTTTAAGGCCAGAGTTAATGGCCAGAATTTGCATGCATAAATGTCCTAAATGGCTTTGCTTCCTGACCTGGTGTGAGCTTACTAAAGAATGTAGCCTGTTAGCCTGGGAGCCCCAGGAAAGTGTGAAGAATGATGTAATGTGAATCAGGACTGCAATATCAATTTAAACAGAAAAATCAGAGAGCATTAAGCATTTTTGTCTTGACCATCCGACTTATCAGCACTGTCTTGTTCTATATGTAAGTTTATCTTAGACTTGTGTTTTCCTTTAGAAATAGCTATAAACTAGAAAGATTACACTAAGTGTTTTCCTGTGATGTCAGAATTGTACTACTGAATTATTTTAAGTATTTATCTGTGATCTATGAACTCTTGACTAGCACTGTGTAGTAAAAAGTATTGTCTTGTGTTTTGACTATTTGTTATTCAATATTTTTAAACCCTTTCAGCTGTGGCTGTTTTTGTAGAGATAATTTAAGCTCTTTAGAGTACTTGCATGCCTTTGGTAAGTTGTACAAAGCCACTTCAATAGCTTTAGCCCTGGGCTATACTACCAATTGTATAATAATATTGCACAGTAATAATTGGACACCCTTTTAACGGCCTTTGAGTAGCTGATAAATATTAGTGGGTGGTGGCAGCTGGTACTACCGTATAGTCTGGAAAAAAGGGGCACAGCTGGAAAACCTGTGCCAGCCTTCCCCATTAGTGTCTGTGTAGTTGCATAAAAAAGTGTGTGTGTGTGTGTGTGTGTGTGTGTGTGTGTGTGTGTGTGTTTGTGTGTAACAGCTACTTGGACAGGGACACGAAGCACTGGTTGGACAGAGAGGGTCCTGGAGGTTTTAGCTTGCCCACTAGGCTGAGATATGGACCCTATAGCTGTGCCAGAAGGAAGTCTTATTGGGGGGCTGGAGAGCAAGGGAGTGACCAGCCCTGGACTGACTGTGATCTCTGTGTACTCTTAACTCATTACAGCCAAGTGACGTCTCCAGACATTTCTGCAGTTACCTCCTACTGCGCCTCTAGGCATCAAATATTGACTGTTCATATTTGCATTAATAATTACAAAACCATGCTACATACAAGGTATTAGAATATTTTGTCTTGAAGCACACATGATGGCAAACACAATTGTATTGATATATGACCTCTGTTAATTAGTATTTGTTAGAACTGTAAGGTGATAACTTCATTTTTTTAAAGGTTAAAGCCACACCCACTGGGAGTTAAAGGTACACACTCAAAAGACCTCTACTGGAGGGAATGCGTTTAGGGAAATTGCACTTTACTGTGTGTATTTGTTATCCTTTCCTACAGTATCTGTCTGCCTTGGACAACATGATCAACAAATCACAATGCTTTGCCAGAGATGGTCTGCACCTGTTGCCCCTGGGAGTCAGGTTACTGGATAAAGCTCTTGCCACCCCTATAGTGCCTTTTTTAGACAAGGTTCAAAGGATAAAACCACCACCGTAACAGATACAAGCATGCAAAATCCGAAGGTAATGCTACTCACTGCTAGAAGTCTAAACCTCAAAATGCACTCTCTCGAGGCACTCCTAAAAATGGAGAACGTCGATATCTGTGCAGTAACTGAGACCTAGTTCAAGGCTCCAGAGAGCATCCCTGCAATACCAGGCTACAACTCTTACCACACTTTTTGGCTTCCAAACCAAGACTGAAACACTAAAGGTGGAGGAGTGTCCATATTCACCAAGGATATTCACACCTCCAGGCTAGTTGCCCAACACAATGCATCTGCAATTCTCCAGGTGCAACTAACACTAGGTAAGACTGCAATCCAAACTGTAGTTTGCTACAGATCCCCCACCATGCCCCAAGATTCTTATTACACCTTTCTAAACATACTGGAAAATATTAAGATACAACCAAACACCCCAATACTTGGTGATTTCAACTACCCTGCCATTAACTGGGAAAACTACTCAGGTACCAACGTCTTTTCCCAACGGTTCTTAGAATTCATAATTCCAATGCCCTTGCCCTGGATCAACTAATCCATTGGCCCACCAGGGGCTCCAATATCCTAGACCTGGTCATTACCTACATGGGAGATAGATGCTCCACACCAGTAGTCACCCCCTCATTAGTCAGGTCTGACCATAAGCTAATCACCGTTGGCATCCACATCCCACCCCCACCCCCCAGTAAGGAAACCTCTGTAAAAAACTTCTCCAAAGCCAACGTCATGCTACTCAAGTCAGAAGTGACAAACTTCATGACACCCATGCAGACCGGAGCTGGAAGTTTGACTGCTGAACTTACACTAAGGCACTGTATGAGCACATCCACTAGTGCATGAATCGTGCCATCCCAAATAGAACCAAGACGGTCTCCTCCAAAAAAGGAAGCCAATCTGGTGATCCCCTGCCATAAACAAACTATACATTAGAAGGAAGAAACTGTTGCAGAAAAGAGGAAAATCCCAGGAAGCAAAAAAACTCCCTTATCAGCTTCAGTAAGAAGCTGAGATTCCTCATAAAATCCTCCAAAGCTAGTTATGAAAATAAAATTGCCAAAGATTCCAAAGACAAGCACAAGGCATTCTATAGTTACATCAAGAATGTAAATGACAATGCTCAGATCTTCTCTGAGCTACAACAGAATGGCATTAAATATACTGATCCCAAGGATATTGTCAATATCCTGGCAGATCAATTTAGTGCCAGCTTCACTCCCCTCTCACCCCCTAAAGGGCCCATCTCAATACCAAAAGATTGCCAAATTCCAGTAATCGCAGCCACATAGGTAGAAACCGCACTCTCCAAAGCTAAGAATACAGCATCCATGGGACCAGATGACATCCCAGGCTGTGTACTACATGAACTACAAAATGAACTGGCACCTCACCTAAGTGTCATGTTTAATCATAGCCTCACCTCAGGCTTCGTGCCCATTGAGTGGTGCACAGCTACAGTTATCCCACTCCACAAGGGAGGAATCCACCTTCTTGGATCCTGGGAACTACCATCCCATCAGTCTGACGAGCCTGATCTGCAAGGATATGGAATACATTATCATGGAACTTATAAATAAAGACATTGGCAAACTTCAAACACTGGACCCCACCCAGTTTGGGTTCATGAAGGGCCGATCCTGTCTCCTGAACCTGATTGACTTCTTCCAATCAGTCTCCAGAGCTGTGGACGAGGGTAAGGTGGTCCACACAGCCTATCTGGACATCGTCAAGGCCTTCAACACTATCCCCCCACTCTGGAATCATTGATAAACTTACTAAGCTGGGCATATATCCCTACATCACTTGATAGGTTGTCAACTGGCTTACTAACAGAACCCAGAATGTAAAAGTAGCCAACTTCAAATCCAGTTCAAGACAAGTGACAAGTGGAGTACTTCATGGTTCAGTCCTGGGACTGCTTTTGTTTGGCATCTACTTCTCAGATGTACAGGTCAACACTAAGGGACTCTGGCTAACAAAGTCCGTAGATGACTGCAAACTGGGAGCCATTATTGAATCCCCAAATGATGTGGATATTCTACAAAAGGGCCTTAGAGAAACAGATGCTTGGTGCCAGAGCCATGGGCTCAAGCTTAATGCCAAGAAATGTATAGTTATCCCCTTTGGGAAAAAACATGTACCCATGAAGTACCACATAGGTGGCAGTACACTAAACACTGAAAGTGTGATGAGAGACTTAGGGACACAGGTGTACAGTGGTCTCACTTTTGATAACCACATCACCACAACAGTCAGGAAATCCTTCTATTACTAAGGGCTTTTCATCCAGAAAAAAGGAGGGCATTGTCCCACTGTACTTATCCCTCATTAGACCCATTATAGAGTACAATGCCCCATTTGGTATGTACCTAACAAGACATCTGCAACAGCTGGAAAGGCCTCAGAAATACCTCTCTAAAAGAATCACAAGCCTAAAGCAGATGCCCTTTGCTGACCATCTAAAAAAACTCCAGCTATACTCTGTGGCATATCGTCTACTCAGAAATTATCTCTGCTTAACATACAAGGCCATGTCAAACACTGAGCTGTTGGAAATGCTCCACTTAAAGAAGTCCCAATCCCTCAGAGCCACACACTCCAGGGATCTAAACTTTGTCATCACAATGAACAAAACATGCTGGAGAGATAGTTTCCTGGCCCAGAGACTCCCCATACTCTGACATAGACTGCCCATACATGTCAAGCAGAGTACCTCCTTGGCCCTCTTCAAAAGTAACCTTGACGATTGGATGGGAGATAGGAAATTTGCCCCAAGGATCATGTCAGTCACCCTGCTAGACAGGGGTCCAGGGAAGTAAATATTGTGGAAAGAAATATCCAGGGAATTGTTATGACTAGGCTTGTATAGGCCCTAGGGCTGATACCTAGTACCAAACTATGAACCTATGAACCTATATGAGATGCCCCTCACTGGTGTTAGTGGTGAGGATTGAGGCTCCTTGATTGCTGGGCCAGGGCACGGGCATCACATATTAATTGTTTGGCAGTGGTGGGATATCCACACCACATATTAATTGGTTGGCAAATACTAATTGGCTTGTAGTGGTGTGGGTAGATTAAATTCCTGTAGCTTCTGTACAGTGAGCTTTGAAGGTGTTTTGTACTCTAAATCAGCCATGCAGTGAATACTCAGAGTTTAGATCACAATTGTTTTATTTCTTTTGTTAGCATAGTCGGTCAGGGTGAGCAGGCAGTGTGTAAGCAGAGGAGTATGGAAAGCTGACAAGGAGCCAGCTGGCGGAGATGTACCAGGTTAGGGGACTGGTGCATGGAAACCTGACTAAGGCACACCTGATTGAAGCCTTTTTTACAGCTGCATCAGAAAACAGCAACCATGAGGACAATCAGATTGGCAGTGGAGATATAATACCCTTGGAGAATGGACAGCTCAACCTTTCTGCAGAGGACTTAAAAATCCACCTGGAGCTAAAGAGACTGAAGTTGGAGGCCAGGCGTTTGGAGATAGAAGCAGCTGAGAGACTGAGGAGTCTACAGGCTAAGGAGAATGAGAAACTGCTATGCCTGGAAGCTAAGGAAAAGGAGTGACAGAGGAAGCATGAGAGATGAATGCTGAGTCTTCACCAGAGTCATGGAGGTAATGGGGAAGGGAGTAACTGGACCCCAGAAGCAAAAAAAAGGTCATTACATTTCTTCTGCAGTTTAAAAAGGGGGATAATTTTGATAGTTTCATTCATATGTTTGAGAGGGTATGCAAACAGTATGGTGTTGACCAAAGGCTATGGGTACAGTTCCTGACCCCCTTACTCCATGGTAAAGCTGTAACTGTTTTATAAAAAATGTCTGACGTTGCATGTTTTGATTATACTGTTGTTAAAAATCACTTGTTAGAATTGTTTAAGCTAACACCTGATACATATAGGAAAATGTTTTGTGAGCATAGACGCAAGGCAGATGAAAGTGTGTGTGACTATGTTGCTGAACTGAACACTTATTTCCATAGGTGGGTGAGTGGATCTCAGGTCACCACTTTTGAAGGGCTGGCAGACCTTTTGGTGAGGAACCAAGCCCTTAGCACTTTGCCTGAGGATATGAGGATCTGGTTAGCTGATGGACAATGTGCCACTTCAGATGAGTTGGGGAGAAGGGAGACCTACACCTGGCAAGCAGGGCAGCACTGCACAGGAAAGGGACCCCCCAGTACTGTTCATGAGTCTAAAGGAACCCATGGTGGGCAGTACAGACTGCCCCAACAGAATCTGCCAGTAGCAGGGGAAGCCACTAGTCCATGTACATGTCCAGGAGCTACGGTTAAATGTTTTGAATGCAACCAGTGGGGCCATGTGGCATACAGGTGTCCACAGAGGCAAGGTGGGGAACAAAAGGTGAGGGAGTCAGTAAGTGGGAAAGACAAAATTCCAATAGTAAGTTGTATTGAGACAACAAGGGAACGAAACTGCCATCCTGCAGATGTCCTGATATGGAAGGATTTGGATGAGGCAGTACCATGTGTTTATGCAGTTACATGCAGTCAGGCTAGGAGACAAGCATGTGGGTCTGGTAGCTTGGGGGAGACCCAGACAGACTGCATACTTGCAGCCAGGACTGGTCAGGTGGTTACTTCAGGGAGGGAGCTACCCTGCAGCAGTGAGACTGAAGGTGACCCACAGCTGCTTGTGTGTACTGATGGTCCCTTAGACAGAGTGACTGCAAAGGTAGAGGTGAGTATTAGTACCCAGGATGACAGTGAGGCACCACTGTCAGAGGATGCCAGACTTCCTGTGGAAGGAGAGCTGGGAAGGGTTACAAGGAGAGAGTTGAGACAGGCTCAGCTCTCAGACCCTACATTGCAAGGCCTGAGGCAGGTAGCTAAGGAGGCACCTGATTCTCAAGGAAAGGGGGAATCTGTATACCGGGACAAATGGTTACTGTACAGAGAATGGACCCCTGAGGGAGGGATAGAAGGTGAGACAGTACAGCAATTGGTAGTGCCTAGAGCTTACCATCTCGCATTTCTAGTCATAGCTCATGATATTTCCTTTGCAGGTCATATGGGCATAAAACATACAAAGAGGCGTATTATGCAGAACTTCTATTGGCCTGGAATTTTCAGAGATGTAACAGGGCACTGCAGGACCTGTGAGCAGTGCCAAAAGGTAGGCAAGGCAGGAGACAAGGTGAGAGCTCCTTTGATGCCTTTGCCTGTGATTAAAGAGCCATTTCAGAGGGTAGCTATGGATATTATGGGTCCTCTGAGTACCCCAAGTTCCACAGGGAAAACGTACATCCTAGTGGTAGTGGATTATGCTACCCTGAGGCAGTGGTTTTGTCCTCCATTGAGGCAGAGAATGTGGCAAATGCCTTGTTAGAGATTTTCAGCAGGGTAAGTTTCTCAAAAGCAATACTGACTGACAGAGGTTCCAGTTTCATCTCAGACATGCTGGCTTTTCTGTGGAAGTCTTGTAGGGTGAAGCACATGAAGACCACCCCCTACCATCCCCAGACTAATGGTCTTGTTGAGAGGTTAAACTCTAAAATCAAGTCCATGCTATGGGCATTTGCAGATCATTTTAAGAGGGATTGGGACAAATATTTGCCCCATCTGTTGTTTGCTTACAGAGAGGCTCCCCAGGAATCCACAAGTTTTTCACCCTTTGAGTTACTGTATGGGTATAGGGTGAGGGGACCTCTAGATTTTATTTGAGATGAGTGGGAAGGTGAGTGTGAGTCTCACAAGGAGTCTGTTGTGGCATACATCCTAAACCTCAGGACAAGGGTCAGGGAACTCATGGGCTGGGCCCAGGAGAACCTGGCAGAAGCCCAACAGAAAAAGGTGTGGTATGACAGGAATGCTGGAGCTAGAGAATATGCTGAGGGGCAGCAGGTAATGGTTCTCATTCCTGTCAGACACAACAAGCTGCAAGCAGCTTGGGAGGGACTCTACAAGGTGGTAAGAAAGGTAAGCGATGTTAACTACATGGTGGAAATGCTAGACAGAGAGCAGGGGCACAAATTGTACCATGTTAACATAATGAAACCTTACCATGATAGGGAGGCCCTTGTGCTGAGCATTTGCAGTGGATTGCTGGAGGAGTCTGAGGGAGATCTGGTGACTGATCTCCTCAGTGAGGGTCGGGCTGACACTTCAGTGGAAGGGGTAGCAATGTCCCAGCAGCTATCTCCTACCCAGGTTTGTGAAATCTGAGCAGTGTTGCAGGAATTTGGGGACATGTTCACTAGGAAGCCAGGGTGCACCCACCTGGGGCAGCACCTTGTGAATAGAGTAACCCCAGAGGCCTATTAGGCAGGCCACTTACAGAGAGACTCTGAGGGAGGAGGTAGAGAAAATGTTGGAACTAGGGGTGATTCAAGAGTCCAACAGTCCCTGGGCCTCCCCAGTGGTGCTGGTGCCAAAGAAGGATGGCAGCACCAGGTTCTGTGTGGACTACAGGAAATTAAATAGTCACACAGAGTCAGATACTTACCTCATGCCTAGGACAGATGAGGCCCTAGAGCAGCTGGGTGGGTCTAAGTATCTTACAGCCATTGATCTTACCAAGGCTTAGTGGGAGGTGCCCTTGACTCCCAGTGCTAGAGAGAAGTCAGCCTTTGTGCCCCCTTTTAGCTTTTATGAGTTCACAAAGATGCCCTTTGGGATAAAGAATGCCCCAGCAACTTTCCAGTGGCTGGTAGATCATATCCTAGCAGGAGCAGGAAGGTTTGCCCTTGCTTACCTAGATGATATTGCCATCTACAGCCATTCCAGGCAAGAGCACCTTCAACATGTCAGGGAGGTGCTGGGCGGACTACAGAGGGCAGGGTTGACCTTTACACCGAGCAAATGTCAGGTGGGTATGGCAGAGGTCTCCTATCTAAGACATAGAGTGGGGAGTGGTAAGATAAGGCCAGAACCTGCCAAAGTGGAAGCCATTCAGGCATGGCCTGCACCTGTTACTAAAAAGCAGGTGAGGGCATTTTTAGGGACAGCAGGATACTACAGAAAGTTTGCCCCCAGTTACAGTACCATAGCTGCTCCCCTTTCAAACCTGACAAGGAAGAACAGGTCAGATAAGGTAGTGTGGACCACAGCATGTGAGCAGGCATTCCAGAAGCTTAAAGAAACTTTGGGAGGACCCCCTGTGTTTGCCAGTCCAGATTACAGCAGGGAATATGTTGTGCAGGTGGATGCTTCAAACCAAGGGGTGGGGGCTGTACTTAGCCAGATTTTTTCAGAGGGGGAAGAGCACTCAGTGGTTTATCTCAGTCATTGGCTCTAACCCAGGGAGGAATGCTATGCAGCTGTAGAAAAGGAATGTCTAGCCATAGTGTGGGCACTGCTGAAATTTCAGCCTTATCTGTAAGGAAAGAAATTCACTGTTATGACAGATCACAACCCCCTAACATGGTTAAACAGAGTCAGCCATCAAAATGCCAAGTTGCTAAGATGGAGCATGTGATTGCAAGCATATATGTCCATGCAGCACCGCAGTGGGATTAGCAATGCCAATGCAGGTGGGCTCTCAAGACAGGGAATGGGGTAAGGTATACTCAAATAAACCCTCCCTCAAGCAGCATTTCTCAAGGGTCACTTGAAAAACTAGATTGTGTTCTCCATGGGGGAGATATGTGAAGTTTGGGTGAAGATATATGAAGGCTGCCAGCCTAGCCAGATATAATTTTGGAGATAATTCTGTCATGTGTAAATATTAATGCAAACCACAGGCTTGTTGTTTTAAATGGTAAAAATAGTGTTACATGTGGAACTGAAAAACATTTAACAACAGTGCACTCTACTGACCAAGTAAAGCATGTTGTAACCTTTGATGTTATAACATGGATCTAGATGAAGGAATTCTTACTATTGTTTTAAGGCCAGAGATCATGGCTAGAATTTGCACGCATAAATGTCCTAAATTGCTTTGCTTCCTGACCTGGTGTGAGCTTACTAAAGAATGTAGCCTGTTAGCCTGGGTACCCCAGGAAAGTGTGAAGAATGATGTAATGTGAATCAGGACTGTAATATCAATTTAAACAGAGAGAATCAGAGAGCATTAAGCATTTTTGTCTTGCCCATCCAACTCATCAGCACTGTTTTGCTCTATATGTAAGTTTATCTTAGATTTGTGTTTTCTCTTAAAAATAGCTAGAAACTAGAAAGATTAGACTAAGTGTTTTTCTGTGATATCAGAACTGTACTACTTAAGTTATACTACTGAATTATTTTAAGTATTTCTCTGTGATCTCTGAACTTTTGACTAGCACTGTGTAGTAAAAAAGTATTGTCCTGTGTTTTGACTGTATAAATAATTTTAATCCCTTTCAACTGTGGCTGTAGAGATAATTTAAGCTCTTTAGAGTACTTGCTTGCCTTTGGTAAGTTGTACAAAGCCACTTCAATAGCTTTAGCCCTGGGCTATACTACCAATTGGATAATAATATTGCACAGTAATAATTGGACACCCATTTAAGGGCCTTTGAGTAGCTGATAAATATTAGTGGGTGGTGGCAGCTGGTACTACCATACAGTCTGGGAAAAAGGGACACAGATGGAGAACTTGCGCCAGCCTTCCCCAGGAGTGTCTGTGTGGTTGTATAAACTCTTCTCAAAATGTGTGTGTGCGTGTGTGTGTGTGTGTGTGTGTGTGTGTGTGTGTGTGTGTGTGTGTGTGTGTGTGTGTGTGTGTGTGTGCGTGTGTGTCAGCTACTTGGACAGGGACATGAAGCACTAGTTGGAAACAGAGGGTGCTGGAGGTTTTAGTTTGCCCACTAAGCTGAGATCTGGACCCAATAGCTGTGCCAGTGGGGAATCTTATTGGGGAACTGGAGAGCAAGGGATTGACCAGCCCTGGGCTGACTGTGATCTATGTGTGCTCTTAAGAGAAATTGCACTTTACTGTGTGTATTTGTTATCCTTTCCTTCTATGTGAGATGCCCCTCACTGGTGTTAGTGGTGAGGATTGAGGCTCCTTGACTGCTGGGCCAGGGCACAGGCATCACATTGACATTAATAAATGGGATGGTAAAGAGGAAGGAAACACTTCTCTTGATTCTACTTTTCTTTTATTTCCTCATCTAGAAGAGAAGATCATCCTGAAGAAGAAGACTTTAATGAATGAGCTAGAACAATAGATCCATTTCCTTATCTAACAACGTCTGCAAATAGTGTTGAAATTTTCACACATACAGACTGAAATACTGCATCACTACTATGCTAGATGATGGTGCATTGACGTGTTCCTGTTACCATTTCAAGACCCTCCACTGATTAACCAAGCTTGTGTTCACCAACACATTGATTGTTGGAAGCTTTCTGAGGTTCAGGCAACCTACTAGACTACCAAAGAATACTGAACTTGAAACTTCCAACCATTTTTTGTTTTCTGCTACAGAGGCTATTATTGATATGGACTGTAAACATTATGGATTGGATTTATCTATTACATGGAGGGCATCTAAGGGTGAAATTCCTATGCCCATTAAAATAAGCAAATTTTTGGATAAATCTCCATAGTGGCTTGGTCAGTGGTACCCACTGTCAATAACCACTAATATCAACAGTACTAAGATTTGATGACAATATCATTGACATTTTTATGAATTTAAGCATCTTGCCTGTGACATTCTGTGTATGTAAGAATACAGCATGCAGATTTCTAAACACATTACAAGGTTCAAATAATTTGGGGTTTAAGCCTTCCTATGGTTTTGTGGGGATAATCAGCATTTAGGAGTTGTTTATTGTTTTCATCTTATGGAAGTGCCCTAGATATCCAAGACCTACACTATGGGAGGGCATTATGGGTTGAGTTTGGGGTATAGGATGAATTATTGATCTTATCACGGCACATTAGTATCAACCCACTGAAGAAATAGCATCATTATTTGAACTGCTTCAACCATAATTTGATGGTCCCTTTCTAAATTTTTGACTGGGGTTTCAGCTTTGATCTTTGAGATGGGGTGCATATGGGGAAAATAAGTACAGTTGTGAAATTTTGTGTGTAGGTTATGTATTTAGCTAGCTTATACAATGTTTTCTCTATGCTGGGTTGCTAGCAGGATCATACTTTTACATAACAGTGTCTGGGAACATGTATTGGTTATGTTACATAACAATGTCTGGGTACATGTATTGGTTATGTTACATAAAAATGTCTGGGTACATGTATTGGTTATGTTACATAACAATGTCTGGGTACATGTATTGGTTATGTTAGATAACAATGCCTGGGTACATATATTGGTTATGTTACATAATGTCTGGGTAGATGTATTGGGTATGTTACATAATGTCTGGGTACATGTATTGGTTATGTTTATGTAACCATGTCTGTGCACATGTATTAATTATGTTGCATAACAATGTCTGGGTACATGTATTGGTTATGTTACATAACAAATGTCTGGACACATGCAGTGGTTATGTTTACGTAACAATGTCTGGGTGCATGTATTGGTTATGTTTTCTGCACTGAGGATTTTCAAGTGCAGGTTACATGTATACAAGTGCTTCCCATGAGAGATCACTGCCTTATTTTTGCTCAGATGAACTTAGTTATTTGTAAATTTTCCCATGTTATTAGACAGACTGCCTGGGCTCAAACTGATTAATAAAAGTGGGAGTCATGCTTTTTGATGAGAATATTTTATTTATTTTATTTTATTTTACATTTGTTGACCAGGATAGTCCGACTGGATGCATGCCCATTTTCAGTGGATGCCCGAGGAGAAAAGCTCCAAGGGTAAGCAGATACAGCATTACATAATACCAGCATTACATATTACAAACAGACTATTTACAAAGATTACATACATAAGCAAGTTAAACAAGTCCCACAAGTTAGAGTTAATCCTGAGCGTAAATCAGGATTAAATTAAATTACACAGTAAACTGGTTAACAGATTTTTACACATTCTAGAGAGAGTAGTATTAGTTATATTATATTTAAGTCACAAACAAAAAATGAGACAACAGAACACTTTTTAATTAATGGTATTTAATACGTCCTATGGAAAACTATGACATTGTGATGAAAATTCTAATATGACATTTCCAAACGCTTGCTCGTTACTCAATTGATGTATACACATATTGTGGAAAAGAGCATAGGAAGCACTTCACCTTTGGTTTTGGTTTTGGTAAAATATTAGCCTGAGCGGTGTCTGCAGTCTATAGTAGCCATGGCTCCTTTGCAATTGAAACATGCTTTTGATAATTTTAGCACTTCTCTAGTGCATTGCTTGTTCCATTGATTTCATAGGTTCATAGGTCTTTACTGGGTTTGATCTATGAGGATCATTAGAAGCCTTGTCTTATATTTCCATGGTAGTTTTTAGCCCTGATACTTTGTGTACAGATAACCCAGAGACAGATTCCACATGGCATACCTTCACCTAGCCAAAGTACATGACAGCATTTCCATGCATCCATCTTTAGTAAGCTAAATGCCTTACAAATAGATCCCTATGTGGTAAGATGGATAGTAAATTGGCTAAATGACAGATCACACATGGTGTGGGTAGAAGCATCGTCAGAGAGTATGAAGGTGAGCAGTGGTGTCCCACAGGGCTCTGGGTTGGGATATCCCTTTTGTTTGGTTTTTACTTTTCTAATCTCCAAACCATGATCCAAGATCCATGGATAACAAGGTTTGCATATGGCTATAAACCTGGAAGTCATTGCCAAGTCATCCTCTTATACCCAATCCCTTCAGCAAGAACTTAGTCTTGTAAATACCTGGTATACAAAAAAGGACTTAAATGAAATGCTAAAAAATGTAGCATTGTTAGCTGCAGTTGGCAACCCCTCCCATGACATATGTCACAGATAAATCCCCCCTCCAAAATGAAAAAATTTTTAAGAGACCTTGGACCGTGGGTTGACAATTTCCTTTCCTTTTATTAACACATAATGATGGTGGACTGGTAGTCCTTCTGTTTGCCACAACTAATTGCCAGGGGGCCAGGGGGATACCATCCAGAATTAAAGAAGTCATATTTCTCCTATACCTTGCATTGATTAGGTCAATCATTGAATACAATTTCCCCCTTTGGGATGTATCTTACTAGACATATCAAACAACTGGAAATGCCACAGAGGTTCCTAACACTACATCACCAGGAAACAATGGTAACACTGACTTTATTTTCCATATCTTATAAACTCCTGAAAGGAGATCTATGCCTTGCTTTCTGAGCCATTAGGGACCCATCAGTCCAGGACCTTCTGTTACCTCATAAAAAAAATATTCCACAAATACCAGAACCAGGAATCTAAATCCTCATTGACAGGTAAATAAAAATAGGTGGAGAGATAGTTTCTTTACATAGTGCCTTCCTCTCCTCTGTAATGGACTCCCACAATATTATCAAGTATGATACACTATCTTCTTTCAAACAGGAACTGCAATATTGGATTGGTACTCATAAGCTGACACTTGACATAACAGGCTTGCCCCCTCCTCAAGAGAAGGGTCATGGTCTGAGGGTGGTACTGGCAAGGCAGAAATGGTTGCATGACTCAATTATCTTGTAATTGCTATGATTCCAATAGTTCTAGTTTTTAGTATTTGATTAGGAATAAGGATAACTGGTCAGAATGTCAGATCCTGGATGCAGCTAGCTTAGCAAATTTTGGCAAAAACAAAAATAAATAAAGTCATCTTTCCAGAAGAAAAAAAAAAGTCTGGTTAAGAGTTTAAGCAGGTCTTTATTCAATGATGAACAAGCATTCTTGTCTGATTCCAGGCTGAAAATTGAGCAACTTTGATAGTATCATTCCAGGGGGAGGTACCAGGTTTGCCTCAGTAAGGGGTTGTACCTGATGTCTGCATGTAACTCTGTAGTTATAAAATCTTATACCCTTTTATATTTTACCAGTGTTTGGTGTCTCTCATTAACAGTACATGAAAGGAACCACCACTTTATCACAACTTAAAGGAGCAAATATTAAAAACAAAATAATAAATAAAATAAGACAAATAAGGACAGAATTCAAACAAAAAGTAAGCATTCAGGAGTGTTTTCACCCTTAGGCCTCCTCAGGTCCATCTCAAAAGTACATTGCAATTTTATATGTATAATACAGGTTTATTAAATATATATCCTTATATATATATATATATATATATATATATATATATATATATATATATATATATATATATATATATAAATGTTAGAAAAATATGTATTAACATATGTGTGCAATGCTTATTCTAATAAGGGAAGATTAACACATTTTATTCTATATACAGCATTAGTTTTATTTGAGACTGCAAATGTGCTTTTCTGAAATTGTACTTTCTGACACTGCAAGATGCACTCTGACCTAGTTTGCTAGCACAGCAAAATATGTGTTTATGCCTTGGAAATGTACTGGAAAGCAGGTGATTTTCTGCTAGGTCAGGAAATTAAAAGTAGAATAATAATAATTTCTGTAGATCCATTCATTATAGACAATAAGCTCTGTTCGAGTTGATGAAAAAGTGCACAAGCTGCAAGACAGTTAGATATAAAGAACAATAAACTGCTTCAGAAATCTGTACTTGCATTGTGCTTAAATTAGCCATAGTACCTAGACTTGTAACATCACATAGCAAGAACGTTATAATTGACCTGTGGTCATCAAGGCCATCCTGTTTACTGAAAAATCTTTTTTAAAACTTTGAAGAGTCAGCTAGAAATATGAGAAATATCTGTAAAGTAACAGAATTGTGAACTGGTGATCTGCTACATCAGTCGTAGTGGGCAATGTCTTGAAAGAAAGGTATAATAACTGTGACACTTCCTGATTTAGTCAGACAAAATCTGTAACTGCATTTTTTGTCTCCTTGCGCAAGAATAAAGATACCTGAACTGAACCTTATGCTTTTGGTCTTTTTAAAGTATTTTTCTCTAACATTTTTTTGGTCCTTTGGAGCTGGAAACCCTTGTTTAGCCTGGGATCAGATGGGCCAGGTGGCATGAAACTGCGCAGGGAAGATACCACATCAGATCTTCTTCATTGAAAGACCTCCGACTGAACTGTCGTGCAAAAGAGGCCAGCCACTTTTCTGATCTACGACTGAAGGCGGGTTCCATTTGAACAGTGAGTGACCAATCGCTGAGGCTCAGGTAAGGTGAATCTACTCTTTTCTGTTTTAGATCAGGGACTTGATTGTATTTGTTCTGTGAGAATTTTTAATTCAGGGACAGAAATATTGCTATCTTGTCATAGATCAGGGAAACAGAATAAGTAGGCAGGTAGTCTGAAGACACTGTAAACACTTGGTGGTACCACATTAAAAACAAAAGGGTTACGTAACATTTAAAAAAGGTTAGAACAAAATGGGTAATACGTGCACAAAAACGAAAAGACCCCAAAGCCCACCGTTAACCGAAGACGCAAAATATATGCAATCACAGAGCGCCAATAACATTAAATATTATACTAAATGGGTTAATAAATATGAATTTGATGGGAAACTAGAAAGATCCTCGCTTATCAAACTTATTAAACAGTTAAAAACCGATTCTAAAGGTCGGGTTAAAAAACAGCGTAAACTAGGAGTTCCTCAGGCACACAGGTGGATTGAGGAAGCAAACCAAAGAGAACAAAAGAATAAAAATTCAAAAGCAATGTTTCTAGACAAAGAGTATAATAACTTGGTTATAGCATCGGTCCCTCCGCCCACTCCGTTTTCGGTTCCCTTACCAGTTCCCTTATCGGAATATGAAGCAAAAGAACAAACTGACCCACCTCCACGATATCCAGTTGTTCCTATAAAACCACTACCATTTGTTAGAGATCCTATCGAGACTAGGTCTCGAACATGTAATTTAAAAGGGGATATTGAATTATATCAAATGAATGGAAATTCACGGGCTATGAGTGAAGAAGAGATATGCCCACTCATAGAAGTACCAAATCCTCAGGTAGGACAAGAAGGGCAGAACCCAACTCTATTAGTATACAGACCGTGGACACCGGAAGACGTCCGGAAAGCCACAGAGGGAATCCCCTATCCAAAAGTTAATTTTAGAAAGTTCTTAGAAGACTTACAGGGCTTGAGATTAAGTTAGCACTTAAACGGAGAGGAAGTAGAAAAAGTAGTCAGACAAATAGTAGGTCCAGACTGGCACATGATCAGTGGCAACTGGAATCCCTGTGATGCTGCACTTAGGCCCCTCCCACATAGCAGCGCAGAACTAGACAACAGAGTGAAAGGTCTGACAGACCGAATTTCTGAGAAACGGAAGCCTAGGGCAGACTGGACTTGCATTAATCAATGCATCCAACAAGAAAGTGAAACTGTTGATAGATATTTTTCCAGATTATTGGAATGTTTTAACAATCACTGTGGAATGCAAGTGCCTGAAGATCAGACACAAGATTCCCCATATGAGCAGCAGTTAAAGAAGGCATTTTTGAAAGGCAGTATTGCACCCATAAGTAGTTTTATTACTAAACACATGGTTGACCATCGTACAAGCAGATTACAATCACTGCTTGAATATGCTAGACATGCCGAAAGGCATTTTAACAACAAAAAGAAAAAGAAAGCCCAAGTATTTGCTGTAGAAGATGGAGAAGTTTATTTAGTACAGTCCGGTCAAAAGGGCAAAAAGAATGCCCAGGGAAATAAACAATCTGATCAGCGATCAGAGGACTTTGAAGGGAGAAAGAAAAGAGGTGAGTGCTTCAAATGCGGGAAAAAAGGACACATGGCAAGGGATTGCAGGAAAAATAAGAAGGCAGCAGTGGAAGACAAAAACGATGAAGGTGAGGACTGACTATATGAAAGTCTGGAATCACTAGATAGGAATAATAGAGAAAAGACAAATGACAATGTGATAGAAGGAGCAGAGAATGTAATAATAGAGGAAGTGCAGGAAGCTACCGATAGTGAAGAAAACAAAATATTAGACCTAGCCTTACTGAGCTTAGAGCTCTATTTGGCTGACACAAAACCAGAAGTGACACTCCTGGTAGAAGGGAGGGAAGTCAAACTCTTGCACGATTCAGGGGCATCACGAACCCTGGTACACCCCTCCAAACTACCAGAAAATTCAGAATCACATGACTTTATACTAGTAAAAGCAGTTAATGGACAGCTGTATCAGGAGCCTCTCTCCCATAACATTACAATAACAGATCCTGTTTCAGGATGAACCCAGAAAAGCAAAATTGTTGTTTCTGCAAAATGCCCAGTGAACCTTTTGGGCAGAGATCTTATGCAACTATTAGGCATAGCAGTAGTTCCAACCATGCAGGGTATGGAAGCACAACAACAGACTAATACTTTTGCAGTGCAAACGGAAGGTGAGACATTTTACTGGTACAGCCAGGACTTAGTTACAACTGGCCCTGGAGCAGTAACTGAAGAGTTAATGAATGTAGCTATCAGTAAGTTCCCTTCCCTTTGCATTGACATACAACACCTATTGCACTGTACTCTGTATTATTGTAATACACCAGGACCTGACAAAGAATATGAACAAGAATTGTTTAAAAATCATGCAAACAGATTAGTACTGTGTAATTTGTACTGGGACATGAAAGGGAACAGTGTAGTTAGCTGTTCATTACCCCAGGAGTTCTTTTCACTTTACAAATCGAATCTAATACCACATGTTAGTTTAACTAAAGAGGAAGATTTAAAATGGATAGACCTAGGAGAAAAAGTCACAAAATGGGAAAAACAGACAGAATCAGAACTGTCAGAACAGGGAATACAAAGACAGAAACTGAACTGGATAACACAAACACATCCAGCTGTACACTTGCAGTCCAGCAAAGACAGCTGAGAAACCCTCTTATTAGAAGAGGAAGAAAAAGCTTTGTTAGACATACCAGAAACTCTCTGGTCAACAGGAAAATCAGACGTAGGACTTATTCGCACAGCAGGACCAGTTACTATCATGCCAAAGTCAGCATTCAGACCACAAAAGAGACAGTACCCCTTGAGAAAAGATGCAGAGGCAGGTATTAAACCTATCATAGCAGCTTTGTTTAAAAAGGGAATACTGGTGGAATCTCCCGATTCGCCATGTAACACACCCTTATTCCCAGTTAGAAAAGCAAACGGAGAATGGTGTATGGTCCAAGATTTACAAGCTGTAAATGACACAGTAATACCAAGAGCACCTACGGTGCCATATCCACATACCTTGTTGAATGATTTAAAACCTCAACAAAAGTACTTTTCTGTGGTAGATATCAGCAATGCATTCTTTTCGATACCGATACACCCTGACAGCCAGTATTGGTTTGCATTTACATTTCAGGGGAAGTGGTATACATATACGCGACTACCACAGGGTTATAGTGAAAGTCCAACAATATTCTCACAAGAGATGGCAAGTAATTTAGTGGGATTTATCCCACTGAGAGGTAGCCAAATTTTACTTTATGTTGATGACATCCTGCTGGCCACCCCTACCCAGCAAGATTGTAAGGACGATACTATAGCATTATTAAAATTCCTTGCAGTTGAAGGACACAAAGTAAGCAAAAATAAATTGCAGCTTTGGAGAAAACAAGTGAAATACCTTGGATATGTAATATCCAAAGATGGCAGAACATTAGATGAGGACAGAAAAGTAGCGATCTTACAAGCACCAAAACCCACAACCAAGAAGGAAATGATGTCCTTCCTGGGTACAACTAATTTTTGTCAGAGCTGGATCCCAAACTATGCTTTGGAATCTGCACCTTTAACCGACCTGATTTTTAAGAAGCCTATGGCAGCACAAGATTTAATACAGTGGACACCAGAAGCAGAATTAACTTTCTGCAAGCTGAAACAATTAATAGCATCATCATTAGTTTTAGGATTACCAAATTATCACAAACGTTTTTTCCAAACTGTAGATTGCAAGCAAGGTTATATGACATCAGTATTGACTCAACAGCATGGGGACAAACAACACCCCATTGCTTATTATTCATCACAACTGGACCCAGTGGCACGGTCTCTACCCCACTGTGTACAAGCAGTAGTTGCAGCTGCAATGGCAGTGCAGGCTTCAGCCTCAGTAGTGTTATTCCACCCTCTCACATTGAGAGTGCCTCATGCAGTCGCAATAATTTTACTGCAAGAAAAAATAGCATATCTTTCTCCTGCTAGTCATCTTTCTTGTATGACTATATTGCTGAGCCAACCTCACATGACAATTGAATGATGTACTACTTTGAATCCGTCTACCTTGCTCCCAACTCCTGTGGATGGCACACCCCATAACTGCCTGCAGGTAATTGAGCAAAAGACACTGCCTAGAAAAGACCTCACGGATGTTCCCTTGGATGATGCCGAGGTGACATATTACATGGATAGCTCATGCAAAAGGAGCCCTACAGGACAGAACCTAACAGGTTATGCAGTAGTTTCTGATACTGAGATTGTAGAAGCAAAACCTCTACCACATAACTTATCTGCACAAGCAGCAGAGTTGATTGCCTTGACACGGGCATGTACCTTAGCAAAGGGTAAAAGCGTAAACAGTTTTACAGATAGCCAGTATGTTTTTTTCTACTGTACATGTTTTTGCACAACAGTGGAAGAATCGATTAATGGTGACATCTACTAGCAAACCGATTAACCATGCACAGTTTATTTTAGATTTTTCAGATTCTATTCAGTTGCCTCAGAAAGTAGCTACTTGTAAATGCATAGCTCATACAAAACAACAAGATAGGATTTCAAAAGGCAATGCGAGAGCTGACACAGCTGCAAAGCAAGCAGCCTCAGAAGCATTTCTTTTAAATGAGGAATTGCAACCTTCTGAGATTTTAGACTTAGAAATGTTGAAAACAATGTAGACACTTACTACACAGGCTGAAAAACAAAAATGGAAAAGACGAGGACTAATTCTCAAGGAAGGGCCGTACATCTCCAAAGAGGGAAAACCGATATTACTGTCTAATTTATTTAGATATGCAGCTTTGTTGAGCCATGGGCAGAGCCATGTCTCAACAGGGGGGATGGTACAGTTAGTGGATCGGGTGTTCGTTACATATGGGTTTTCAAACTACACTAAAAAATGTTGCCTGTCATGTCACACTTGTAATAAACATCATGCACAAGGGGCATTAAAGCTCAAGCAAGGGAGTTTCCCTACACCACTGTATCCGTTTCATACCATCTGTATGGATTTCATAGAATTGAAGAAATGTGAAAACAAAAAATACTGCTTTGTCATTGTGGATATGTTCTCCAAATGGGTGGAGGCCTTTCCGACTAGTAAACCAGATGCAGCCACTGTTGCAAAGACCCTAGTTAAAGAGATTATTCCTAGATTTGGCATACCGGAAAGGATCTACAGTGACAATGGTACATATTTCGTTAACCAAACTGTGCAACAGCTAAGTCAGTATTTTGGGATTTCTTTAAAACATCACTGTGCATATCACCCTCAATCTGCAGGGTTGGTAGAAAGGCACAATGGAGTTTTAAAGAATAAGCTTAAAAAGCTTATAGCAGAAACACAAAAGAATTGGGTGTACTGTTTGCCCCTGGTACTATTGAGCATGAGAACTGTTCCGAATGCAAAAGGATTGACACCTTTCGAAAAGATTTTCGGAAGAGCTTACTATATACCTCAGTGGAAACCTCTCATGCCTGCAGACCAAGAAGCAGATTGGACACTTGCAGATTACATGAGGAATATGCTAAATAACAAACATCTTTTACAGTTTAATTCTGTTTCAGATAAAGACCAAACTAGCCCTCCAAAGTAGCAGTAGCCTCAGGCACTTGGGTCTGGGTGAAGACAATCAAAAAGAAGAATTGGACGACACCAAAGTGGGAAGGTCCATATCAAGTACTGCTGAGCACACCCACAGCAGTCAAGATTGCAGAATGTTCATCTTGGATTCATTTGACACACTGTAAACTAGTCAAAAACTTTGAACTTGATAAAACTTTTGCTAACGCACAGCAGCAGTAAAATGACGACAAGACCTAGAGACAATAGAAATACTGAACGATTTCAGCAGTATATTCAGCAGTGTTGCATAATCATCTTAATAACTGCATTAGTGACAATGTTCTTTTTGCTGTGGCTTTTGCTGTGGCCTTTCTTTTCTTCAGTCATACCAGCTAGACTGAACAAACGTGATTCAACACTTATAGACTGGCATCTGAACTTTAACACTTACCAAACAATCAAATATGTGTATGCTGAGACTTTTAATATTTCAAATTGTTGGATTTGCACAGCTATACCAACAGCATACGGGTGATTATTGATGGCTGCTGTCCCCCTAGGGGTCAATGAGACCTGGGAAAACTTGATTTTTGAGACTACACCTGTGAAATCTAGAGACAAAATTGCATTATTTCTGCCTGTTACACAAACAGGAATTATATGCTTTTTTAAGAATGACACTATTCAAGTAGATTGGAGTAGATGTAATGTGACTGTTTCTTATAAATGTTATATTAAACCTAAAAATGCTAAAAATACAGAAACAATTTGTGATGCAGATTATGACTCATACTTTGAGTCCTTGCATAAAACTGTCAGTGATATACAACATAATCCTATTCTTTTAAAGCAACTGTCTATTATAGATAAGAAAATGTTTCATGCAGGGAAGGTGTATATCAATACTAAGGTAGAAAACTGTTATTTCATATGTGGGAAAAAGGCATACAAATGGTTGCCTGAGAATTGGTCCGGCAGTTGTTTTTTGGGTTACCTGGTCCCAGCCATACGACACACTACAGCTTTGCCTCATGGGAGAATTCGAAACGTCAGAGATGTCACAAAGAAACCTGAAAATCCAATCAAGAAACCTGAGAATCCAGTGGGACAGATCGTAGCAGGCTGGAGGAACCATAACTCCGTGAAAGACAAAAGTAAACTAGCACACATGGACTTGAGTGACACTATCATATCATGGGCTGGCATAGCCCCTGCATATGGTGCAGTTAAATCAATTTGGGAACTGAGAAAGCTATCCAAACTTTTCGAGGTCATGAGCAATGCAACTTTTTCTGCTCTTGAATTAATGACTGATGAACTGAATGCAATGAGAACCGCATGGCTCTTGACTTCACCCTAGCGGCGAGAGGTGGTACGTGCACTTTAATCAAAGACGAGTGCTGTTCATTCATTCCCAACAATAAGCACAAAATTAATGACCATTTGGAAGTGATCCAACAAGTGTCAGACATGACCAGGCCAGGCCCAAACCCACTGACGGACTTTTTCCAGAATTTGTTTGGGGGGGTGGGGTTCCATCCAAATGAACATCCTAATTGCCATTTGTGTGGGATTACTATTGTTAGGAGCATGCATTTGCTGTGGAATTCCCTGCATGAAAAAATTAATCAAAGATTTTATAGACATGTCAGTTTCTGAGACTTTGTATCAAAGTACTGAAATTGAAGAACTGTTGAAAAAGGAAACACTTTCATAAGTTTAAACTGAATGACTCTCTTAGCTGCAAATCCTCAAAGGAAGAGGTTAAGAGAAGAAACAAACTGTTTATGCTTTTGAAATAGAATAAAAAGTATTAACAGGGGGGAAATGTTAGAAAAATATGTATTAACATATGTGTGCAATGCTTATTCTAATAAGGGAAGATTAACACATTTTTATTCTATATACAGCATTAGTTTTATTTGAGACTGCAAATGTGCTTTTCTGAAATTGTTCTTTCTGACACTGCAAGATGCACTCTGACCTAGTTTGCTAGCACAGCAAAATACATGTTTATGCCTTGGAAATGTACTGAAAAGCAGGTGATTTTCTGCTAGGTCAAGAAATTAAAAGGAGAATAATAATAATTTCTGTAGATCCATTCATTATAGACAATAAGCTCTGTTTGAGTTGATGAAAAAGTGCACAAGCTGCAAGATAGTTAGATATAAAGAACAATAAACTGCTTCAGAAATCTGTACTTGCATTGTGCTTAAATTAGCCATAGTACCTAGACTTGTAACATCACATAGCAAGAACGTTATAATTGACTACTGGTCATTAAGGCCATCCTGTTTACTGAAAAATCTTTTTTAAAACTTTGAAGAGTCAGCTAGAAATATGAGAAATATCTGTAAAGTAACAGAATTGTGAACTGGTGATTTGCTACATCAGTCGTAGTGGGCAATGTCTTGAAAGAAAGGTATAATAACTGTGACACTTCCTGATTTAGTCAGACAAACTCTGTAACTGCGTTTTTTGTCTCCTTGTGCAAGAATAAAGATACCTGAACTGAACCTTATGCTTTTGGTCTTTTTAAAGTATTTTTCTCTAACAATATATATATATATATATATATATATATATATATATATATATATATATATATATATATATGTATATATATATATATATATATATATGTGTGTGTGTGTGTGTGTGTGTATATATATATATATATATATATATATATATATATATATATATATATATATGTATATATATATATATATATATATATATATATATAGGGGGGACTGTGTCCACTTGTACTGGTCTCATAGTTTTAGAATTTTCTGTGCCCCCTTTCAAGGAATTCATGTTGCTGAAAGTGTGCAGAGAAACAAAAAATCTTATGTTGATGAAAGTATGCAGATAATCCCAACCAAGAAAGAGTTTAAAATACAGCAGGCAGGACACACAAATGCAAACAGATCTTGGTGTCTCTTTTCCAGAGAGTGATGTGAAGTTGTTATTCCCTCCAGATCTTTTTGTCTGAGGAAGAAATGGCCATTAAGCCCACTTGAGATATTTTGGAGACATTCTTATTTTTGAAATAAGTAGTTTTTATAGGGACTATAAGCAAAACCATTTTGAAACACTGAATGTAAGAAACACAAAGGGAAACAGATCTTCGTGGCTCTTTCCCAGAAAGTGGTGGGTTAGGTGAGAAAATTATTACCTTCAAATCTTTTTGATGAGGTGGAACTGTTAGAAAACAAACTTGAGAATTTTTGCCATCTTCCTTGCATTTGTAAAGAACAGCTTTTACAGTGAGTTGTGGGGGGGGGGGGAGCAAACCAAGAAAAAAATTATATAACATTTTGAAACACCATCTAAAATGTTTTGAAACATAAAACAGATGATTCAGATAATTCAGCATTATATATGTAAGACAAGTTAAATCAATCATACAATAATCCATAGATATACTGAGTAAAAAGATAATGGAAATTCTTTATATAAAGTCTACAAACAGACTGTTAAACAGTCATGAGAGGTATTGGAAAAACAGTCATGAACTGGAATTGTCACCAAAGTCCATGAAACTGTGAGACAGGTGTTTTTTCAACAATCAGTTCATACTTAAGTGTCATTAACCTTGCAGCAAAGTTACTAGAAGGCTTTATGGTGGAACTTTCTCAGAGCCAAGATGCTTTTGATTGAACGTCTGGAGTTCATTCCTTGTGCCTTATGTGCATTGAGTTTTATCTGCCATATTAGTTCCATTTTCTGAAGGACAGCATTTTTGCTGCCTTCGAATGGTCTCATCTCTAAGATGTCCAGAATGTTGAACTTGAAGCCATTATGTTCAGGGAAGTCCAGACAGTGTTTTTTCAATAGATTTGTAAGTGTTTTTAGCTTTATATTAGAGAGATGATGTGCAATTCTTCTTTTGAACTTATTGATTATCTTTCCCACATAAAAGGCATTGCAGGTATCACACTGCACTCTGTGTATCACAAACTCAGTGTTATAATTCCCTTAAGTTACTCCACATTTTTCCTTAACACAGGGCAGTAAAAGTGGTTTGACTTGTTGAGGTATCGGCAGAAGCAACAGTTAGGAGGCTTACAACTGTGGGTACCCCAGTTGGTGATATCAGATGTGTCCTTGTTTTTTAGCCAGTTCCTACAACTTTCAGATTTTTTGAAAACAAAGGTGGTGTCAGGCCCCATTTTTTTCCATTTGCTTGTTATCTCTTATGCTGCCCCAATTGACAGTGATCACTTTCCTGATTTCCTTATAGTCTTTACTGAAAGTCAAGGTCATACTTTGTTTTCTGTTCTCCTGTCTGGAGTCTCTGTAAAAGTTGTTGTATTATCTAGTGAGCCTTCTAGGAGGGTCATGTAGGGTTGGGTCATTGTTTTCTTTAAGGGCTTTAATCAGCTGTAAGATTATTCTCAGCATGGTGTCACTGTATCCCTTAGCAAGAAAGTATCTTTCTAAGTTCCAGAAGTTGGTGGTGAAATCATTGGTTTCTTTTGACATCTGGCCAGCCTTTTACCTGGGACTTGATTACATTCCTCTTTGTTATCTCTGGGTGCATATCGTGGTTATGTAGAAGCATGCTGACAGTGATAGGTTTTCTGTACAAGTTATTGCTAAGGGCTTCCTCTGTTGGTGTCCTTGGAAACAGTTAAGTCCAAGAAATTGACTGAGGTTTTACTGTGGCAGGTAGTAAATTTGAGGAATCCAGTTATGTTGTTGATATAGTTGTAAAATTCTTCCAGAGATTTTTCATCCTCCTCCCAGATGATGAAAATGTTGTCAATAAAGCACAAATAACACACCCACCCACCCACCCACATGCACACACACACACACACACACACACACACACACACACACACACACACACACACACACACACACACACACACACGCACAAAAACACACACATACACACACACACACACACACACACACACACACACACACACACACACACACACACACACACACACACACACGCATAAACTGTGCTGCTGTTTTTACATAATGGGATCCTTATTTAGCTGTAACTGCTCTGGGTTATTATTGATGGTCTGAGCATAAGGAACTAATTATAAATTACAAAATAGATGTATTTCACTCCCATTTTTAACTTAATATCTGTATTGAACCAAAGTTACCAAAGACACTGGTTCTATCAGATTTATCATTACTTAACCACCTATACTTTCACTTACATTTTGCAGTGCCATGGCAGACTTCTTAAAGTTAAATACCTGAAAATTGCAGCAGATGCCTTTGCCCACCCCATTTCAATACTCATTAACCCATCTATACAATAGTCTTATGTCTCCTCCTTATGGAAGAAGTAATTTTCTTACCAATGCATAAAGGGGGAAACACAACTAATCTTTTCAACTGCAGAGCCATAGTCATAGGCCCCAATCAGAAATCTTAGAAAAATGCATCTATTCTCAAATCCTCAACTCATGTCTTACCAATAAACTCCTCTGCCGCACTCAGCATTGCTGCACTAATAGACTCTTTAATATGTTAATTATAGTAGCACTACAGGTGATATTGTATCTGTCTTCTTTTTAGACCTATCTAAAGCCTTTAACACTGTCTCTCATAATAAACTGCTCCATCTGCTAGGGTCCCTTGATCTGCCCTACTACAGCATCTTCTGGTTCCTCAGCTACTTGTCCAACAGATATCAAGCTGTTAAATGGCAATCTAGCACCTCAACCTTTTAACCTGTTTCTGCCAGTGTTCCCCAAGGTTCCATAGTAGGACCACATCTGTTTAATATATTTATCACTAATTTTTACACTGCCTCAAAACATGCCAATCTTGTCAAATATGCTTATGATATAATCCTTATATGTGCTGCGCACAATCCCATTCTTTCTCCAATGGCTCACACATTATACATTTTCCTCCAAAGAAAACTGTTTTTCACTCCCAAGTCTCATACCAAATGCAAAGCTAACTTTCAAATCACCTCTGCAAATAACACAAATACTGAGGTGGTCTCAAGTACTAAATTACTAAGTGTTATAGTAGACAAAACCATGACATTCAATCTTCACATCCAACATGCAATAAAAGAAAAACACATCAGAAGTTAAGACTGCTATACAGAGCCAAACAATATAAGTCAGAAAGCACCTGGATAACATTAGCATCCCCCTCCCTGCTGCCTGTACTTCTGTATGCCTTTGCTAATTTCACCAACCTTTAGTCCACTTTGACAATTAAACTAGTGCAATATTATAATAACACAGAAAAATTTGCTTCCAACAATCCATACTCCTCACATCAATGTATTGCTCCCAGGCACCTAAATTAGATTGAGACACCTCACCTCCTCATCTACTCTCAACTTCAGTTTGCACACAGATTAGTCTTTCACCTTGAAAAATGTCCTGCCCTTAGTGGTACATTACAGCCTCGATCTACCAATAGAGCTCTCCACTCTACTGACAAGCATCTCCTCTCAGTTCACAAAGCTCATAACAAAGCAGGAAGTGTTCTTTGCTCCAATCACATTGCAAAATCCTGCAGCTCAATTCACCCTCCATCAGACTCCACAGCAACGCACATACCTTTAAGGATAAACCTGTTCCTTCTTGACTGCTGACTCTGCCCCTGCTGGTCCCTAGGCTAAATCATTCTTAAACTAGCTTTCTTATGTATGCATACATATCAGTGATTATGTCTTCTCTCTTATTTTCTTTCTTCTCTTCTCATGACAAAATACATATAATTATATCTTACCTAATGTATTGCACACAATTCTGACTATATTGCTGCAGAAAATACTTATTTCATAACTGTCTAGTTTATTTGTCCTCACTTTTTATCTAATGCTCCTAAGTGTTACCTGACCATTCCATATGTTGTAGAAGTACTACTGTAAATAGTTCTCATGAAACCTTGTATGTAATGCTGCTGAATGTCACCTTAGTGTTCTGCATGCTGCGTGAGTACCACTGTTGTTATTTGTTGTGGAGCTTTTCTCCATTGGCCTCCAGTGGTAAGAGACTTGTTTGCAAAGTTGTACTTTCCTGGTAAGCAGATGGACATACATAAACAATAAATAAATACATACACACATTTGCCCATGCTTGCTTTTATCTAGAAAGGTGTTGCATGCTTCTTTCCTTGTAATAGGGATCTAACTATGTCAGCCTGCATGCTGTTAGCACACTTTCATACTGCAAAAGTAATTATTTTAAAGAAAGTAGACATCATTTCCCTTGACCAGCTCAGTACCTGGAATTTTTATATGTCTTCTCAAAAAAGCTATGTGTGAGTGGCTGCCTCCCACAGACTATTGGAGACTGAAGTAACCTCTTGCCTGTGCATGCAGTATGTGCTACTGGGGCAAGGAAAGAAATGACTGCAATATTTGGATTATAATGTCCATCAGGCTTCATTATACAACATTAAGTAAAAGCGTAAGTCTGCACTGATCATAGTACAGTTTGCTGGGGTTCCTATCACGTAGTCGAACTTTTACAAGTACGAACCTCATATGGTCGTGACCATAAGTTCGAATTTGTGAAAATTCGAGTGTTTGAAATGAAATCTCCATAAGCGGAGGTTTCCATTTTGTTCAATAGGGTGCAATCTTGGAGTTGGTATATTTAAGTAGCGAGGGGCACAGGGGGGCTTGCCCCCCTGCTTAAAAGAGTTTATTTTGTTTTCCGTTGTTTTTTTTTTTTTATCCATAGTTGAAGTTTTGTTACTTCAAGCATAATGGCTCAAACATTACGTGTTCGAAGTTATAAGACTTCGACTATGTGATATAGACCCAGTTTGCTGAGTGGTTAGAAATTGTTAATTCTGTGTAACATAATGCTAGCCAAATTGGCCCATATAACTTAACCTAATAGGTTGTACAGCACTTCTTTGAAGACAAATGTGCAAATGTTGCTGCTTGTCTCATTGTCAATCTAACTTAAATGGCATGTTCAGAAGAATATTAATTAAAAATTCATAAAACTGTTATTGGAAAACTCCATAAAAGTATACTACAAAATAAACAGATGAGTAAGCTAATAAAAAAACAATGAGATGGGCTAAACAGCAATACAATTTTTAATTGCTATGGTTTTCCATTTATGAGGAGTAAGCCATACTTAAATCAAACTGGTACAAGAGTATTATAATTTTATGAGATCGAATAAATAAAAACAAGCCCTGGCAACTACACAAAATAATTATTTATATATATTTATAGTTTGAGGTTGTACCTATACAAATTTCCTTAAGGTTTGTTCTCTTTACTATGGAACTGAACAAAAGATTTTACTTTAAGCTACACTCTAGCCTTTGTTTAGAAATGGCATATAAAAGATAGAAGTAAAATATTGACTGTGAAACTCCTAAATAGAATTCATAAGTAAGCCTGACAGTGCTATGTGGTAATAGTGACATCCAGTTATGCACAGTACTAGTTTAAGCACACTGAGAGTTGTTCCAGACAGTTGTATCACATTCACATATGTGTGTGTGTGTGTGTGTGTGTGTGTGTGTGTGTGTATATATATATATATATATATATATATATATATATAAATATATATATATATATATATATATATATATATATATATAAATATATATATATATATATATATATATATATATATATATATAAATATATATATATATATATATATATATATATATATATATATATATATATATATATATATATATACATGTGTGTGTGTGTGTGTGTGCGTGTGTGTGTGTGTGTGTGTAGATATAGATGATGGGTCTATATCAGATCATTGAAACGGCTCATTATCGAATGCCGTAACATCGTACTGCAAAAGCCGAACCCTAACAATATCGAAACCTCAAAACAGCAAATTCTTTCCTAGGGAAAAATTTGCTGTTCCGAGAAACACACACACACCACAAGCACACTAAAAATCAGCAGTCCACACACATACATTTAAAAGTTACATCTAACCCTACACTACACTGCACATACACTACTATCTATCCACTTACCTTAACCCAGACCCTAACCCTAAGGTCCGTCACTATTGCACACTCACCTCACCCGTGCCCTAACCCTAACTCACTTAACCCACCCCAACTCCAAATTCTGTCACAATCACACACTTACCTGACCCGTGCCCTAATTCTAACTCACCCAACCCATGCCCTAACCTGAATGTCCGCTCAGTCGCACACTTACCTTAACCCAACCCGTAACTTTCCACCGCATCGCTGAAAACAGTGAAGCCACAACAACGGCCAACCAAATTCTTTCCCTAGGAAGAAATTTGGTTTTGTGCAGCTTCGCTGTTTTCAGCATTCACGATATTGGGTTCGATATTAGATCATTCGAAATTCTACCATTTCGATTATCTAATATAGACCCGATATAGATAGATATATGTTGTAATCAAACAGCCACAGTTATTAACTTCAAAAAATTGAGACAGAATTATACAATCCTGTAACACTGAACATGGAAAACTAAGAAAACAAAAACCCTCCTGCACCCCCATTCCCCCTACAAATTATATATACCTGCTCCAAGATCACACCACAGTGGGAAAAGAGTCAATTCCCTGATTCTTGCTGTTCCATGAACTCAAATAACAGACATCTCATACACTTCTTCCCATCACTGTTTGTTTTTGAT
Source organism: Protopterus annectens (assembly GCF_019279795.1). Lineage (NCBI taxonomy): Eukaryota > Metazoa > Chordata > Ceratodontiformes > Protopteridae > Protopterus > Protopterus annectens. The sequence continues at coordinate 345,217,660 of NC_056732.1, forward strand.
AATTTCATTTTGATTATTTGAGATTTGAGATTGTGGCTGTTTCACTATATGAAGTAGAACCATGTATACATATATATATATATATATATATATATATATATATATATATATATATATATATATATATATATATATATATAAACACACACACACACACACACACACACACACACACACACACACACACACACACACATATGGTCTACAGAAGCATTTGACAGTTGGTGAAGGCAACCTCACCAGGGATGTCTCAGCCTGTTTCATGCAAACCCCAAGAAAGTTTAAAAAGTTCTGGTTACTTTTAATTTTGAAACTTTATCATTTCATCTGGGAAATTATATACTTATGTTTTCAGTAGCTTGCTTCAATAAACTAAATAAACAACTTGTGACCCTTAAGATGTCTCCTTTAATCTTGACATACAGTGTGAAGTATTTTTGTTTTTCTTTCTGGAGACCCTTGTAGGTGAAACTCATATCATCTTTGTGACTTGTGGAAAGCTCACCATGACAGTATCAGAAAACACAAAAAGGTGGAACACAGACATGGTGCAATACATTTTATTGGACCAGCATAGGTTTTGCATTTACTTGAGCTGGCAAGAACCCCTTGTCAGGACTTATTAATTTACTGATGTTAAATACAGTGCTTATATATCCCATGTGCATAGAAAGGGAAGTACATAATTTATTTTCAATTGGCTAAAAAATACAACCTGAAATATGTTAGTGTGGAAAAGATGCAGCTTGGATTATACTTCAGAGACAGACGCCATGTATCTGAGAGTTTGTATGAGAGAGAGAGAGAGAGAAGGAGGTTGAGAAACTTTAACTGTGGAAGACGGGGTCATGCCATGCTATAAAATCAATGTTTGGCATGTAGGGAAATTAGTTACATTCAGAAAAAGAAAACAAGAAGTTATAATTTGTCTGGGGTAGGGTTAAGGTTAGCACACGAGTAAGATATTGGAAGAGATCTTCAGGCATGTTGGCTTAAACGGACCAATTCATAATTCAAAGTCTGACCTCACAACCAATAACCTTATTATCCCTTTCCACATATACCTCCACAAACCTAATCTTAGCTCTGGCTCACAAAAATGTCCCTGTTCCTGCCTGAATCTATTGCCCATAGGCATGCACCTGGTAGAACTTTCATGCTATGTTATTATACATCCATACATACATATAGATAGATAGATAGATAGATAGATAGATAGATAGATAGATAGATAGATAGATAGATAGACAGATAGTCTAGATCATGTTGCAGTATGGTCTGATAAATATAGATATATAGTCCCATTAGCATGATCTGGGTTTGGCCTGGTGGGAGGAGCCAACAGGTCACCCTCACAAGGCATTCAAGCTACCTCAGTTGCATCCTGTCAGCATGAAGCAGAGGCAGCTGCTTGTGATATCCCTTAAGACTCAGTAAAAACCAAAAGAAAAATCTAGCAAGGCTAGACTTTCCACTGTGTGATACCTTAAACCAATTGTATTAAAGGCAACATGGGATATATGCAAATGACCCTTAAACAAGGGTGAAACATGCATGTCCACAGCTAGTGCGGTTTGGCTTTATTGGCCTGAATTTGACCATTAATAGACTTAAAAAGAAATAGTCATGGACATTCAGAATTGACATATAGCTGAAACACTTGATGTCCTTTAAGGGCCATTTGCATATATCCCATGTTGCCTCTAATACAAGAGGTTTAAGGAATCACACAGTGGAAAGTCTAGCCTTGCTGTTTTTTTCTTTTGTTTTTTACTGATTATTTTTTCTGTGTGATCTTTTTACTCATTGTTTTAGTTTATATCCCTTAAGACTGTCAGGCTTCTTACTCTGTCATGGAGAGTAAGCATACCTCTTAACCTCTTAGAGGAAGAAATCTGGGCAAAGTCATAAATAAAAATGGGACAAAGGCCCAAAAATAGGGGCAATTTTTAAATATTGCTCTTACAAACTTAGAACGTTGGTAGAATAACTGTTTTTTCATTAGCCTAGATTTTCTGAAGGGTATGAAGTCTGAAACACAAATGTCTGTCATTTTCTAACTTCAATTTTGAACGATTTGCCACTATTTTGCCAGAAAACTACAATTTTATGAAAAATAGGCCAAAAATACGAGGCAAAAATCTGGAAATTCTGCGAAAATCTGTACAGTTGAGAGGTATGAGAGTAAGCCGTACTTGTATCCACAATTTCTGTCATTCAGTCATTACCCAAAGCATACAGCCATAGAACAGGATGGTGAGTCAGATTCACTGACTGATAGATTGAAAGCTTTGTTCTTTGACTCAATTCTAACTTTACCTCCATAGTGCAGAACAACCCTTGCAGTACTGCTGTTAGTGTACTTCTTTGATAGTCTCCAATCTGTGATACGTTCACTTGTGAACAAGACCACGCAATACTTGAACTCCTCCAGCTGAGATATCTGTTTCTTCTGTTACCTGAAGAGAGCCATACACTATTTTCTGGGAGAGAACTTGAATGTATTGATGTTTGTCCCAACCACTTCCCATTAAACAGTGAATCACTCCAGTGCATGCTAAAGAGCACAGTCACCTGAAGTTAAGAAAGACAACATCTGTAAACAGCAAAGATGCAGTACTCATTTGCACAAATGGGATGGTTTCCAAACATTATCTATAGCTTATCATCATGTCCATGAAAATCATAAACAGGAGGTAAGACCAGATACACCCTTAGAGGAGCCTTATGCCCATGTTGAATGTGTCTAACTTAATACCAAGAATGTGGACATGTGCACTGAATATGTCTGATTTAATGCCAAAAAATGGACACAAGTTTCTCCACGTTGAATGTGTCTGACTTAATGCTGAGAATGTGGGTACATGTTTCGCTCCTCAAACACGAGGACAAAATGGAATGCTGCAGCACCTTTGGGATGCCATATTATTGCAGCACTTCCCATAAGACATTTTAGGGTGCATGGACTTTGTGTCTGCTAAGCACATTGGAATCTTTTTGATGTCTTATATCCAATGTATGTTAATAGATCCTTGTCGTTAGCTTCTTACATGTTTTCCCCACATAAAACACTGCACATGGGGTACACTTTGCCAAATAAACAACATTATCACTTTGACAATTGAAGGACCCCCCAATGTGCAAGGCCTTACCATTCAAAATAAATTTATCTGAAGTGGTAATGACCAAAGGGCATTGCGGACACATACCACATCTCAAATTCCCAGCCTTTTTAAAAGTTTATATGTTCTTCCTACCCTTACCAACCTGTTCCATAATATTTTTCAAACACCTATCCCTTCTAAACATAAATTTTGTTTTTCTACAATTATTAAACAGCTTAACTACATTCCTATCCAAGGATAATAAACCCCAGTTATTCTCCAAAATTTTGCAAATCGATGGTGCATCTTTGTTGAATGTGGTAATAAAATTATATCCAATAGAAAAGTTATTCTTTCTATCTCTTAGATGGTTTGTCACAACACAATTATGAACACTACAACCCAAAATGGGTACAAAAAAGAGATACTACTGAGTACAGCAATGGTAAGGCTTATCCTGTTTGGACTTGTCGCCAAGGTAACATGGATACCTAATTATACTGAGGGGGAAAGTAACGGAATGAGGTCAATGATGACGTCAGCCACGAGTAACGAGCCGAGCGTCCCTTTAGAGCAAGAAATATGGCGTTCAGAGAGGTTGAGGAATTGGGGACCGCATTATAATTACCCCAAGTATCAGCAAGCCTTCAACAATCAGCCCAGGGACTTTGTGAGTCAGGGTGCTCGACCGAAGCAGTCGAATCGAGGGGGTTTTCAGCGGATGAGATGATGGACATGGCCTTATTGTATATTGAAGGTAATTTGATTGAGGAAGTTGACTGTAATATTAATGCAGACATTTTTGATGCTTCCATTGTGGGGCATTCTTCGTGGCTGATTCACGAACTATTTGCAACAACATGAATCAAAATATGTCTGTCCTTATGGATGCAAGTAATAGCTCTTCAGTTTTTGATGTTTTTAATGAAAATTTTGTTGCTTTGGATGGGCATCATGATAGTTTTGGTTTTGAACTTTTAGATAGTGTTGCATGTAGCGTTGTTAATACGGAAGGTTGTTTACCCCGTATTATTTTTAATTCTAGGGGTGACTTTAAGGTTTGCAATTATTCAAAGAAAAATATTGATATCCCTATTGCTGATTTGTTTGCAAAACGGTACACATTTGTACCTAGTAGAAGAGGTAAAGTAGCAGAGACTATTTTAGATTTAAAAATGTTTACCAGGAAATTAAATCTTCGGGTATGATTTGATAATAATATTGGTAATAATGTGAATAATTATGACATGATGGATACTTCAAGGTTAACTAGATCTAGTACTTTTAATCCTCCCTTATGCAATATTATTGGTTTCTTTGATAAAGCCTGTGAAATGGATGTGAGGGAATTTTATAAGAATAATTGCTGTGGTATGGGTGATAATTTAACTGACAAAGAAAAAAAGTTGTTGAATGACGTTATGGCAGATAGTGAAGTGCGTTATATGAAACCTGACAAGGGTAATGGGCTTGTGGTCATGGATTGTGTGGATTATTCTGATTATATGAATACACTCCTTATGAGTGGTACCTATAAAGAGGTTTCAGTTAATTAAATTAATATTGCACATCGTAGATTGGACATTGCTTTGGGTGATATGTTATTGAAAGGGCAAATTGATTTGGATTCATATAAATACATGAAAAATGAGTTTCCTGTTATAGCTACCATTTTTGGTTTGCCCAAAATACATAAGGGGCTTAATGATTTAAAATTTAGGCCTATAGTTGATGCAAAAATAGGCAAAACATTTTTTATAGGTAAATATCTAGACCATCATCTAAAAAGAGGATTGCAACATTTTAAATATATATGTAAAGACTCATGGGAGTTTCTAGAAAATCTAAATGGGTGATTATTTGATGAAAATATGATTTTAGTCACTATTGATGTGTGCAATATTTTTTCATTTATACCTCAGGATGATGGCCTAAAATGGTTGGAAACACAGTTACAAGTAACAGGCTTGTATGATCAAGACAACATAAATGCCTATATAGCCCTTATGGAAATGGTTTTGAGAAATAATTTTATAAAATTTGAGGGTCAATATTATTGTCAAGTAAAAGGTGTTGACATGGGTTCAGCGTGTGCCCCGATATATACAAATTATGTGATGTCATTCTGGGAAGATCAATATATTTTTAAATCAAAATATATGCAATTTATAAAATATTTTACGAGATTTTTGGATGACATTTTTATGATTTGGACTGGCACTGAAGATATTTTAAGGGAATTTTTTGTTTTCATTAACAATACTGTTGATTGTTTCAAATTTACTTATGCTTTCAACGACACCCTTATTACCTATTTGGATGTGGAAATCAGGGTAGATAGAGTTGGTAAACAATTGATTTCAAAGATTTTTAGGAAACCAACCTTTTCAAATTCTTATTTAGAGTTTAATAGCTGCCACCCCACCTTTCAGAAAAGATCTATAGTTAAGGGGCAATCCTTGGAAAGTGATTTTATCCAAGAAGTGGATTTTATCCAAAAAATGTTTGAGCATAGGGGTTATCCCTGTGACTTTTTGGATAATGTAAAGGGGGAAGTTTTTAGGAAGAGGCAAAATGGTTGGTTTGTACCCATTTTGGGTTGTGGCGTTCATAATTGTGTTGTGACAAACCATCTAAGAGATAGAAAGAATAACTTTTCTATTGGATTTAATTTTATTACCACATTCAACAAAGATGCACCATCGATTTGCAAAATTTTGGAGAATAACTGGGGTTTATTATCCTTGGATAGGAATGTAGTTAAGCTGTTTAATAATTGTAGAAAAACAAAATTTATGTTTAGAAGGGATAGGTGTTTGAAAAATATTATGGAACAGGTTGGTAAGGGTAGGAAGAACATATAAACTTTTAAAAAGGCTGGGAATTTGAGCTGTGGTATGTGTCCGCAATGCCCTTTGGTCATTACCACTTCAGATAAATTTATTTTGAATGGTAAGGCCTTGCACATTGGGGGGTCCTTCAATTGTCAAAGTGATAATGTTGTTTATTTGGCAAAGTGTACCCCATGTGTGGTGTTTTATGTGGGGAAAACATGTAAGAAGCTAAGGACAAGGATCTATGAACATACATTGGATATAAGACATCAAAAAGATTCCAATGTCCTTAGCAGACACATTGTCGAGTTTCCTAGTCATGCTTTTAAGTTTTTGATTTTACAGCAATTAAAAACTAATGAACAAGGTAATATGCCTAGGGAGGTTATTGAAGTTTGTGAAATGAAGTGGCAATTAATGCTGGATGCCGCTAGTTACCCGGGTATTAATGAAACAGTAAGCATTAGTTGTTATTTGAAAATGAAAAACACATATGTTTTTTAAACACATAGCTTTGTATTACATGCAGCATTCATAATGTATATATATATTTTATTGGGGAGTAGTTGTGTGACTTAAGGTATTAAAATTTTATAATTTTTTTATATTTGTTTTTAGGAAATTAAAATTTATGGTGTTATGTAGGGCATGTGCCTTTAAATGTAATGCTATAAGAATACTGGGAACAACTGTTTGAATAGTTCTGATGAAGTCCCTAGTGGGGGATGAAAGCGCTCAACTCTATGATTTTTAGCTTTTGCAGTTTCTGTCAGGTTTTTCCTGCTTGTGTGGAACTTTTTGTCTGAATTTTGGAATAAAGCTGTGTTTTTTATCGTTCACTGGTGTCACACTGTGGATTATCAAGTTGGTGCTGTTCGTGTTTCCAGTTTCTGTTTAAACATATATTTTTTTTTTTATGGGCAATTCATGACTAACACTGACATATAAAAACAATTCACTACTCAAGTTCTGCTCAGGTATGATGTCACACCCATTCACACTCCTCCAAGTATCACCATCGATCCTCATTTGAGCACTGAAGGCTCCAGTAGAGATACGGAATCCATGGGAAGTATCCTAATTAGCAGTGTATCTGGAATTTCTAAGAAAGCTCTGAACAGCTGGTAGGTGCATAGACAAAAACACACACAGTCAATGTTACCCTTCTACAACTCACAGTCACATTAATGCAACTTTCTCATTTATTGATACAAATTGCAGCTGAACAACACCCAGCAAAGGGATCGTTAGATCCCTATACACCTCAGTGCCTCTTCTGGGAGTTTACTGCAGAACAAGAGACAGATGACCCCCTGATAATATAATGTGGTTCTAGAGTCATGTCTATGTGCACATATGAATCTAACTAGTACTTTTCAATTTTTCACACAAGCTTCATCTCCCTCCCCTTGAGGGAAATGTAATTTTATATTCCAACAGCAAATTTCCATTGTCAGGGTTGAGTCCTTACTTAATCTATTTCAATCCTGGAAGCCACTTGACTGGCATCATTCCTGACTCTGTCATTTACCTTGCAGGTGCTGAGTCCACACTGTGACTCTGCACACCTTTTCAGGCTAAGCCCAGCCTTGCTACATGGATCACCCACCCACCAGGAGCTCACTGACAAACTACTATGAGGCCTGGTTCCAGGGTTGGATCCTGGTATCACTATTCTTTGTGAGGGTGAACTACCTTTTTTTTTTGTGGGGGGAGGTAATGAGGATTGTTGTTAGTCTCGTTCTTTAGACTAATTTGTAGTGATAAGGTCACAA